>NW_010972598.1:13538878-13539365 GCF_000737465.1 Haliaeetus leucocephalus | reverse complement strand
GTTGCCCCCCCCCCGGGCGTCCAGCCGTGCTGCGGCACAGGAAGCGCTGCATTAGCCCCTGATCTCATTATCCTGCCCCAAAGCCCTGCCATCGCCCTGCGAGCACACAAAGGGCTTAATCCCCGCGCACCCCTCCCCCTCCCCCGCTTTTATTCCCGGGTACTCCACTCACCGTGATCCGTGGAATATTTTTCTTCCCCTGATAAGACATCTTGGGGAATCACTCCCCGATTTATTTATTTAATGAATTTTTTTTTTTTGGGGGGGGGAGAAGCGGGGCGGCTGCTGTATGGCTATTGTCTCCCGTGCAGCAACTGCTCCCCGACCTCCCCTCCACCGAAAAAAAAAAAAAAAGAAAAAAGAAAAAAAGAAGCGCAGCAATAAAATAGAATAAAAATAAATCCCCCGAGCCCAAATCAATGCGATCACAAGGAAGAGGAGCGGAGGGTCCGCCGGGGAGGGCGCGGCACGGCTGGGGCTGGGGAAG
>NW_010972598.1:13527042-13538752 GCF_000737465.1 Haliaeetus leucocephalus | reverse complement strand
CGCCCCGCGGCGGGGCCAAGCTGCTGCCAACGGACCGGTTAGCGGAGCTGCCGCGCCTTGCTCGGGGGGGGGGGGAGGGGAAACGGGCGGCCGCCCCCGCCCCGCAGCGGGCCCAGCACCTGCGGTGCGGTAGCCGCGGATGGGGGATGCTCCGAAACGACGCCCACCCACCACCACCCCGGCGGGGGGGGGCTGCGGACACCCTCGTTCTACCCCCACGGGTGGAGAGGAGGGCTGCCCGGGGAGCCGGTGGGGCTGGCAAAGGCGCTGCCGTCCATCTTCTTTGTCCCACCCCGCCCTTCTTGGCGCTACCGGAGCAGAAAGCTGTTGGGAAGCATTTGCAAATTGTAGGGGGAAAAAAAGGAAGGGTTGAAGCTACTCCCGGCCCTCTGATTTCCCAGCATGTCTGCCGTGCTTTCTAAATACCTTCTCCCGCAGAAAATACAGCCCAGATTCCAGTCCCCCCCTCCCGTGGTCACTAACCTGAAGCTTTAGTGGCAGGGAAACGTGGGATTGGAGCTATGCACACAGGCATGGTCGTCCTCTCCAGTCATTCTGGCCTTTCCTTACTATTCCAGTGTTGCCAACTCCCGCGTTCAATGTTTCAGTCACACTTGGAGTCTTAAATTTCTCACTCCCTGAACTCCATAAGCTGGTACTTCAAGGAAAGAAACGCATTAAATGGCATAAATATTCCCTCGTTATTTACGGTGCGCTTGCCCCAGTGCAATGGAGATGGGATTCATGGCCAGAGTGTGGGATAACCATTCTAAATACATCTGTTTACACCAGTTCCTCTTACATCAATTGCTTTGGGGGAAGGTACAAGACACCTTTTGGAGAACTCATAAATAGCACAAATCCACTTCTGCTTGGAGGTTATAACAGACAATGACCGACAAAGACTTACCTTCTTCCCTCACCATGAGTGAATTTCACGTCACATAAAGCAAACTGCAAGCTTCTCCTATCACAAAACCTTTACGTACCCAAGTAGTTCCGTGACACACACTGTATGCAGCCCATAAGAAATTAAAACCTTCAGTATCTCACTGCAGTAAATTATAAAGGCAACATCTGTTCAAACAGATGACTACCAGGACCTTTTATGTACGTTAGTTCACAGGAAGCTATAAAGAAAAGAGTAGAAGAGCTTTTCCTATGTATAGGTAAGGCATCAGGCAACATTTAAGTAGCTAATGTACCAATCAGTTAATATCCAATTAGTAGCAAATGAAAAAGTGGCTCATTATGACAGCAGCAAAATGATTAATTTGTTAGCCTGTAGGGTTTTATTTCAATTTAATGATTAGAATAGACAATACTAAATGAGTTATCCTGCCCCTCCTGATCTGTGCTGAAAGAAGTTTTAAAACCTCAGCATATTTTTGCTCAGAACATGGAAGAAAGCATTTACATCAGATTTCTAAATTTAGACAATGCAACTGTTCCTTTTTTCCCTTTAATGCTAGCTTTCCTCCTCAATTTTCTATCTGAATGGTTTCTTGCCTCTGCGTGCCAGGTAAAAGAGTGTCTTCAGCTATCAAAGAGGAAGCAAACGCTGCCTAAGGGTTTGAGAGAGAGCATCAAGGCGCTTGGGCAGCTGACCTGAGATGTGGTAAGACCAGCTACCATTTCAAGATCCTGCCCTGGCAGCAGCGACACGATTAGAGAGGAACCGCCACCACGATGGGTGCAGGAAACCGTACATCTCCAGCGCTGACTCGCCTCCCCGACCTTGGGCAGGTCATTTCTCCACATTACGCTAAAAGTTGTGGAACAGCAGTACTGGTAGAAGAAACAGAAGCACCTTTAAGGGGATGATGCCATCAGCACGCTGATGTTTCTCAAGCTATTCTCATCTGCTCAAAGGCAGCTATATAAAAGACTTTTTTTAAAAGGCAATCCTTACTGCACATGGGCCTAATTCAGAACGGCAGTTCTTGAACTTTGAATACATTCCATAACTTGAATCCAGTAGTGACTAGGTTCAGAAAGTAATAACGAATCTTCAGGTGACACTTAGCTTTTCCTTCCCATCACCATGTTGCAAGAACCTAAGTAGTACAGAATAAAATAAATGAAGAGATTAAAGGGCTGAAAAACACGGTTGTTCAATATTCAACATCTACACAGCACCAAATCTTTAAAAACTTCCGTATGATTTAGCATGTACCCAAAGGACCAGAACTGAGCTCCCAAGTGTATCTTCTAGCTCCATTATACCAATTGCCAATATGGCCCAATTTTCTTTCCTTCTAGCGATGAGCTAAAAGGTTGTCAAAATAAATAATTTAAAAATTATTAATGTAGTTGCAAACTGGCTTAGTTAGCCTTGCTAAACAAAGGCAAGGAACGTGAGGGGAGGCGATCAGGAGGGAAGGAGAAGAGCTATTGAGGCTAAAGGACAATGTCAGGATGAGAAAAGTGGGAAACAGAGCAAGAAAATACCACGATGTACACCTGCATTATATTTTTTTTACAAAAGCTGGTTCATTCCTCTGGTAAAGCTATAGTTTGTGTCTAAATTCCCCCTGTGAGTTAAATGAAGAAAGATAACTACTTTTGAAATGTCAGGGGCAGGAGACAGGTCCTAGGTTAAAAGAGGAGAGTTGAACCCGCTTCTTAAATCCTTGCAGGTTTGTATCCAGTCCAGCTGTCATACAGCGGTGCCGTTACCTGCCAAGGTATTGCGGGAAGTGGTGGGATTTCTAGATAAAGTTGATGCGCTTTGCCTTCCATAGGTCTGTTAATGCACACGGCAGGCTGAGCAGGCTAAAATTAGAAGGTGCTACAGAGAACGAGCACTGCCAAATCCTCCTTGCCAAACATTAACGAAGGAAAAGTGATGAAGGATGGCTGGCCAGCCCAACCCAGCTCCCTGACTGCAGCCACTATGACAGGACCAGCGAGGCTGATGCAGCCAAGTCACATCAGCGGTAGAAGAAGAGCAAAAGAACGTAAATATCTTCCATTACGCTACATCAGCATTTCTGAGGGCCCTGACAACATTCTCCAAGTGGCAGAACAGGGGAAGAAATGCAGAAAACAGAGCATTATGCCCACATTTGCACTGCCAGCCTCTACCCCAGCCACATACAGAGCTGTGCTCTGCACTGGCTGAGCGTCTCTGGCTCGTCCTTGGGCTCAGGGTAGTTGGGGGGTATATCGGCCAGTGGATGCACTGAGATCGCCGTCAGCCATTTCTGCACAGATAATCAGCTGGTGTAGGACATCTTCTGCAGGCTCTCTGCAGCAGGAACGCATTTCGTGTTAAAGGAACATCTATGTCTAAATTTGTCTTCTGGAAAGGTCTAGAGGGAAAATGGCACAAGAATATGAGAATCTCTGTACAGTGATAATCTATGCTAAAATAAATCATCACAGGCATCAGTGGATATCAATTTACATCAGCTCTGAATCTTAACTTTACAGATTCTGTGGACTACCATAATGCACTTTGCAAGGAATTTTATTCCCACTGTGGAGTTACTGTATGGTTGGGAAAAAACTATTAAAAGAGTCTCTTTCTCTGTGGAATTTTAGTGTAGTTGCAACAAACCCCACAGAATTTCTGCAACACCCCATTGCTTTTACTCCTACTGAATTCTTAAAGGTTTACCCACAAGGACATTTTGCTAAGAAATTATAAAACCTGCAAGTTTTAAAATGTAATCAAAAGAGGGATCAGAGATGGATTTAAAGCGTTCCTGGAAGTATCTGAAATTCTAGCACTACAGCATCAACAAGCTCTAGATTTCCCTTTAGGCTTGTTAGATGCTAGTAAATCCCACTCCCTATTGGGGAATCACCCCCTGCCAAAGTCAGTGAGACTCCTGTGATCGCGATCAGAGGCAGAAGGACTGGGCGAAAAGAGCTTTCATGAGTTCACCCATCAGGCCCTAATTTTCAGTCGTAATTCTGCCCATGCCAATTGCTGCATCAGCTCCGAGTCTCAATGACCTGAAAGGAGTTTTCCATGGATCCAGCAACCCCCTGCATCTTGTGAAGTGCTGAGAGGATTAAATACAGGCTGATATATGGCAGAAGTACATCTGTCCTTCCCAAAAGACAGTGAAAGGACTGTCCATTATTGATCACTATAAATTAAATTACAGAGGGAAATTATACTTGCCAATGTGCATCTTTCGTTTGTTTCATTATCTTACAGGAGAAAATTAAAGTTAAGTGTCATGACATGGAAATAACCGTAGAGGTCAAATGTGCTACTATGAGGTAAAAATCATATAACTTCTCACAGAAACAGCCTAATCTTTTTTGAATACAGACTACCTTAGATTATGAGGGGGAGATTCACTTTCTAACCGCACAAACCGGTCGATAAAAATGTGCATTTGATCTGCAAATTAAAATTAACCTTCCAATTGATTTTGTTTCCTTTAAAATCCCAGGAAACCTTGAGAAGGTTCAGAAATAACCTTCTAAGAAGACTGTTACCGTTATAGTGTGTTTCTTAGAGGAAATGTCCTGAGCATTTCAGATGCACTACAGACTTAATTGTCCTTAAACAAGCCCGAGCCGCTGCTCCACAGTTAATTTACTATCGCGTCATGTTATTGGGAAAGAGACAGCCCTCTTCCGAGGTTCTAGACAGGGATCGCTCTGTCATGGGTAGTACAATATAAAGCAAAAATGTGCTTTCCTCTCTGAACAGCTTACTGCCTACACTCACGCTGTGACCTTCGCTATAGTTAAATCCAGCATTTCTGGAACAAATGCATGGGACATTTGGGCATCCTTGTCATTGCTCCTCCATTTCACCCAGTGGAGAGAGTTTAGCACCTTCAGGCCCAAGGGAACCATGAGTAGGGTCTAAGAAACGACTATTTTCACAATGATTTGCATTGTTTCTTAACATTATAATCCCTTCTCCTTCCCCAAAAACCTACGGGGCAAAGCATCAGGCTTTCAGCAATTGCTGTCATTGCTTGTGTCAGCCAGCTTTGCCTACCTCTGATGTACAGGACAATCATTACCCCAGACAACGAGAAAATGAAATTCTGATCTTTCTCTTCCCACCCTGGGATTCATTCCAGATCTCTGGGAGGTGACCAAAGAACAGGACATTACGCTTCTGTGTGAATCTTACAGTAAAGAGGTTTGAGTTTTGGTACATTGCCTGCAGCGCTGCTCCCAGATGCTGTCCCTTTATTAGGGTAAGAGAGTTCAGGCAGAACACACACATCAACTTCACACGAGCTTTGCTGCCTACATCATTTCCCAACTCTATAACACCACCACGGAAGATAGACTCCGATTTAATGTGCCATAAGACAAGCGATACAGGGAGCTAGACATGGTCTTGCAGGTAAAAGATTTCCGGCACACTTAAACAACTGCTCAGCACCTACTAAAAACAGATGGCTCATGTCAAATGATGGCCACAGCACTGGCATAAGGGTGGCATGGAAAGCTGCCAGTCTCATTGTGCCAGATACTGCATCTATTCCCCCGAGACAAAGCCTGCGTTGCAAGGTGCTGCTGAAAGACCAGACCTCTGAATCGTCTCAGCTCTAAACTGAGTGGGGAGATCTGGCCCCAGGTGTTCAAAGTTCTCCCTCCAGTCTTTAGCCCAAATGATAAGTTGGCAGTGCATCAAAGCCCCTTGCTCATTTCTGCATGGGAGAGTGTGGTATTGGTAAATTCCTGACATAACACTAACAGACCACTCCACAAGACACCCATTGGATGTATGGCACGTTCCAGTTATGCAGATTGATGGCTTTGAGAGGGATCTAAGAAGTTAAGAGGAATTTGCCATTTGTGCTCATAATTGCTAGTTTCTCTATGGGGGGGGGGTGTTCAGTAGTCAGACAAACCATTATGATCCATTGGAAGAACATGCAAGTCATCCTCCTGTATGATTATTTTTCAAGCAATGATTGTCAAAATAAGGCTAGAAAAATTGCAGGCATTGTAACGAATTAAACTCAGAACTGCAATTCCAGCTGTCTGGAACAACTTCTTTGTTTTACACAACAGTTCCATTAATGTTCCAGAGTCTATGATTATTTGAGCTCTCAACAACGTCCTGTTAATTATTTCTTTCCAGGAACGAACCACCATGATCCTGAGAGCTTTGAGGTTTTAGCAAAAAGTCCAGTCATGTCAAAAGCTTCATGACACTGCATTTTGCAAGTGATTCCTCTCCTGTCAATTCTAAAATAAAAATATTTTCCTAGTCTATGTTTATTCATTATTGTTACTTATCGTATTACAATAGGACATAGCTTTGTTGGTTTAGACCAGTAGTTTACACCCAGTGCTCTGCACTTCCTAAAGGTCCACAAACTGTTTCTAAGGGATGCAAAAAAGGTATGAAAAGGTGACTGTTTGCTGCGCAGGGGAACCACCTGAATCACTGGAGTAAGGACAAGATGGCAATGGAACTTTAGCTAGCAACTGAAGGCGAGATCTGGGACCCCAGGGCTTGTAGCTGTGTTGAAATGTCTTAGCACCTACTCAGGCTCTCTGTGCAAACTAGATTAAACCAAGCCCCAGGCTTGCTGATCCCTCTTGCAAGCAAACTTTGCTTTCCCCTATAGATGCCCCCTAAAAGACTGTCTCTGTCCCAAAGAATCTCAACAGATGAGCAAAACAGAAGGAAAACCAATTATACACATGGGAAACCTGGTAAATGCACACAGAGAAATGACCCAGGTCAAGCAAGCAATGGCCAATGCTTTTCAAAGTCCAGATGAATGCCTGCGTCTCAAGACTGGTCATCTAAGGAACGGAGGGCTAATGCCCTGGAAAGCCATTTTATCAGTCCCCCTGCTCTGAGACAAGGTAGCTTGCAGCTCCTGCACTGACTACTACAAAGCAATGCTATGAGTAAGTTCCACAGGTCCCTGCCCTGATGCTATCTGAATACCCAATCCCACTGTAGGAAGTGGGCTTGCAGGTGCACAGCAATTCATGAAAGCCAAGCCAAGCGTTTATTGTCTCATTCAAGAAATGACGGGTTTGAACATGACATTCTTGTTAGACTGCAGCAATGGCCCAGCTGAGGTCAGGGCCTCAAAGCACTAAGCAATGCTCAGGCATTGAACAAGTAGCTCCAGGACCAGGCACTAACAGTCTAAACAGGGAAGATGACAAAGTTTAAGATGGGAAATAGAAGCACAGTTAATTCTCCAAGGCCTGACAGCTGGGAAGTAACAGACCTTGCCTCAGATCTGCTGAGTTGCAGACCTGTTGAATAGGTCACACTGCCTCCAGAGGCCTAACTGTAAAGAGCTGCTTAAACCAAGACAGAGAGCCTTGCTCGTGCCTCCAGAGAGGATCTTAACCTTGAATTATGAGGCAGCATGGCCCAGAGGCAATAAAGCGAGACCATGATAGATGCCTATAGAATACCCTAGACAGGATAGACACAAAGAGATTTGATTATCCTTATCTTTGCCTGCAGAACAATATATTGCAATTTAATGTGGAATAATTACATTCCTTTTTTTATCCTCTGGACAGTTAAGAACTGAGAAAAATAAAGAATAGCTTGTCCATCTTGCTTTGTTAATTATTTTCGTGGTGATTAATACAAGATCTTTCTATACAGTGACAGAAAGGATGACTGGTTTTGGATCCAGTCACTGGCTAAAATACTTCCACCTATCTCCATTGCCTCCAGTTGTTAGGCGCCCATTCCCATCAGCTCACAATATGGTCCTTTGGTTGCTGAAAGAGAGCACGGACCATCCTCTATGTTGGTTGTTATGTGTATTGATAAAAATTGCAACTACTATCAGCCTCAAGCTAAAGAAAAAGAAGCAGTAAGATTTCTAGCCTATTGTGAAATAATTCATGCAAGTTATAAATTCAAGATCCTATAAATTAGCATACTGTTCCTTTCCACTATAATTTAGATTCCTATCACACAGAAATAGTGTATAGTCTATCCAGGGAGAACCTATTTCAGATGTGTTATTAAATGCTTAAGTCAGAGGTTTGAAAATAATGGGCCAAATTCAGTTGCAAAACTTCAGAAGCCTTTTAACTCCTACCTGAAATGATTTTAATGCGCTGTTTCCTTTAACGCCACTTCCGGCAACATTATTTTTCTTTACCTTTTTTTTTTTTTTTTTTTAATATGTTGAGCTTTGATTATCATCATAAACACATTTCTATTAACTACACAGAAGTAAGGCCAGTTTTACCTGCTGAGGATGTAACCATTGATTCAAGCTACAGTTGCAGTCAGCTGGAAAACCATCAAAGCTAAAACACTCCTGCAATAAAGTGCCAATCCATAGCGAGACATTTATAATAAGACTGCACTTACCCGAATGCTCACAACTCCTCACAACACAATCCATTGGCATCAGTGTTATGTAAAGCTAATGAGAAACAACTCCAGTGTTGCACTATCCCATTATTTCATGGCCTCAGTTAACATTTATACGACAATCTTTAAAAATAGAACCAAAAAACCACACTTTTTTAAAAATGTCATTAATATTCTGTGTGGACTGCTGATTTTTCACCACATTGTACTTAAAGTTTTTTATTATGTTAATCACAAAATAACTGAGCTTTTCAGAATTAATGTATCACCTGTTTATACTTATGTCCTGCAGGACATTGCCACGTCAAATTGTCGGAAATGAGTCCTGAAAGTGTCCTGAATTGCACAAAACCTTTGACTCCCCAAGATGAAAAGGTGTATGCCTTTTATTCTTGAGACGCACCTTGGTTAGTCCAACAAGACTAATTAATCATGGAAAGTTGCTCAATTAGTAGGCATTTCAATATGGTCAAATCAAACCATAGGCATTTGTAGTGGCAAACTTTTGTTTGGGTTTGGCAAATCAGGTTTGAAGTGGTGTGGAGCATATCCCACTCCTAATTAAAGGTCGGTGCGTAGTGCTTCTGAATATCAAGGCCTACCTTTGTGATCTCACTGTAAATGGCAGTTGTTCACGCATGTAAATACAGCTGGATGGAGCCCTTAGGTTACTGTAGTAGGAAGAAGCAGAGTAGGGTCTGATTTGAGGAGGATGAGTCCCCAGTAATACTCCTAGTAATATTTCCCGTTTCTGAAAGCAGGAGAAAGTGGCGAACAAGCCCATATTATAAATTCAGGGCAGACTTCTGCCCTGTATATGCAGTCCATACCACTATTAAAAATCAGGAGGCACATCCTAGAAACAGTTCCCAGAAGAAAGCACTGCTCTGTAAACCCACTGGTGGACTACTCACAGAAACTCTTTCCCAGTATGCTAGGAGTTTATCGGTTTGCTGGTCAGCGCTTCATTCATTTCCACTCTTCCAGCCTATGCATAGGAGCCAGCATTGTCAGAGGAACAGACAGAGTATTTCGTGGCTCAGATCTGAATAAAGCTTGCTTAAATCTATTTATCGAGGAAAGCAAACGTGCATGGTCAGCTAGACCTATGGGTTGAATGGGTTTTGCCTCAGGAAGAGGATAGGCTTTATTACACCGTGACACATAGAGAGAGCGAGAAAATAGCTTCAGGAGTCTTAAAAGACTGGGAGGAGTTCAGCGGGTTTCTAAGAGAACGCCACATTCCTGTGAAAGTCCCAGATCTTCCTGAGGCAAAAATTCCCACTGTAGCCAGAGGCCTTGATCAAAATTGGTATTGAAATACAGCTCCCAGGGGTCACTCTGGAGTCTGTCCTCCCCTGGGAGGAGGGGATAGGAGTTTCCCCTGGAAGAAGCCTGCAGGGATTTAATCCCTGTAGGTGGAGGCTCATTGATGCTCTTTTGCTAACAATTGCATTTCTGTTCCCGTGAGCTGCGTTCACTAGCTGGGTGGGGCATTTTGCTACCATTGTGCTGGGGGAAATCGCCCAAGAAACAAAAAAGTCAGTCTCTATCACCAAATAGGAAGGCAGGGCAGGGAAAGGGAGGATGTTTGTGGGTGCGGGGGCTCCTTTCTTCTTCTGCCCTCTTCCCTGCGCACATACACACACACCTGCAGAGAGCACACGAATAACGTTAGACGTCTGTCTGGCAAGAAGGCTCTAGGAGAGATGCTGCTTCTTAGAGGAAGACATTGACTGCCACATACACGCAAGTGATATAAAAGCAAGAAACTGCAGGGTGGAAAGGATACCTCCCTTCTGCAGCCTATCACATGTTCGAGTTGCATCTCTCACACGCACACACACATACATATATGTACCCACCTTATCATTTAGGTTCTGCAGCGCCTCCTTCCCAGTGGCACTCTTGATCTCCACCTTTCTCCCGAAATCAACAGATGGTTCCCCTCCCTTCCCGCTCTGCCTGGAATAGACGGATTGAGCATCCGGACCCAGGTGGGCAACGTCCTTCTGCTTTGCCACGACTTTGTTAGATCCGCGGCCCACCGAGAGGGAGTCGAAGTCGATGGTCTTGTTCTCCAGGGAGCCTTCCACCGGGCAGAACATGCCACAGAATTTTTGCCGAGGCTTGGGACTGCCCGAGCCCAGGTTTTTGAAGAAGGCTGGCACTTCTTCTTCCTCACCCTGCCGGCCAGACTGCTTCCTCTCAGCCATGGCTTGTGTGGTCTCTCTGCTAAGGGAAAATAATAACAGCGGTAACCAGGAGGATCCTTCACACACACACGCACACACACGAAAGGAGAGGGGGGAGAAAAAGAAAAAAGAAAAAAAAAAAAAAGAGAGAGATCGCTCTGGGTCCTAGAGATACGGCAACATCAATTGCAAAGGGCTGTGCCTGGCAGATCCCCTGCCCCCATCGGTACAATATAGCCTGTGGCTCGCTCTGTTTTCTTTGATGCAGTGCAAAGTTGAGGGAAGATTGGGGCAGATCCTGCTGCAATCAAGGGAGGAGGTTTCAAGTTCCCAGCATCCAGATGGGGAGGGAGGGAAAAGGAGAGAGAGAAGGAAAAAAAAAAAAAATCCTCACTCTGCAGCAGAAACTGAGGACTGATCCGGAAGTGATGCGACTGGTGAATTGGCAAATGGACTCGATCAGGTTGGAGCAACAGCCCCCATCACACACACCCTTTCCCCCCCCTCCCCTTCCCCAGCGTGCTGCTATCGCTACAAGTTGTACAGAGGCTGACGGGGACTGAGCACCCCCCTCACCTCCGGCTGCTCTGGAGGCGTGTTCCCAAGGCAGAGGAGAAAGGATCTCTTCCTTCCTCCCACCACCCTTTCCCCTTCCTCCCCTAGCCCCGCAATGGTGGAGTCAGGGAGTGCTCCGGGAATCCTATTGTTCCTCACTTTTCTCAAAGCAGCGGAGCCGGAGGGCGGGGAGCAGATGAGATCGCGGTTGGGTTAGTGGGGCTAGGGGGAGGCAAAATGCTGACTCATCTTTCTGGGTTTTGGGGCATCGCTGGTGCCGTGACTCGGGTTAGACCCTCTTCAGGGGGGAAAAGGGTCGATTGATGGCACTGGAGAGAGAATGAGAAAGAGAGACAGACGGGAGAGGGGTGTGGGAACCGAGGGAGAGAGGAGAACGAGCCGTTAACCGGGACTTACCTCCAGGAGCCGAAATTAGTGACCTTGCAAGTCAATTAAGCCTCTGCAATGCCAGCAGCCCCCAGTCCCTCCCTGCGGGGGATCAGGCGAGGCAGCCAAAGGCGGCTCCGGCTGAATACAGGTTTCTAGAGGAGGAGACAGAGCAGCAGCAGCAGCCCCTTGCCTCCCCGCTCTTACCCATGCCGACAGCCTCCCTGCGCTGGGAGACGGAGGCAAAGGAGGTGGCCGGCCCTGCCGC
>NW_010972598.1:13484408-13527032 GCF_000737465.1 Haliaeetus leucocephalus | reverse complement strand
GGGGGGGGCTCAGAGCCACGTCCAGACACTCGCCCACTCCCCCCCCCAGCACCTTTTGCGCCACGCAGCGCCCTGCATGAGCCGCTGGGCTCTAACACACCCTCCTGCTCTTCGTGGCTGGTACATGGGGCAGGGATTCTTTTTGGTTTGGTTTTTTTTTTTAACTTATTCTCTCGGGTTTGTACCTAAATAAACCGCTCCGGCGGCTGGCAGTGCGGAGGGTGGTTTGCCTTAGTCATTTCCGAAGGGCTTGTTTCAGCAGAGTACACCCAACGGCCCTGCGAGTCCAGCTGAGGCTGTGTACGTGGGAGGAGAGACATTTTTATCACAAAGGTAAGTGGTGCAGCACACAATAGGTTTAGCTTGGCTGTCTCCACCTGATACGTGTTATTAACACCGCTGCTCTGGGTCCTTAAGGCTAATCCATATGCAATATTGCTCTGAACCAAACCCAATCACCAAGGTGTTTATTACTATGCATTATTCATCAATATGCATCTTTGCACATGCATATATTAAATGTTAATTCAGAAGCATCTGTGTCCAAATGGTTACCAAGCACCTTCATAAGATTCAGGCCAAAAAAAAAAAAAAAAAAAAACACAAAAAAAAAAAAAAAAAAAAAAAAAAAAAAAAAAATCACCAAAAGCAAAAAATAAATAAATAACCAAAAAAAAGTCAGAGCCCTCTCTCCCTGCAAACCACACCCAAATCAATGCGTTTTTACTAAGAGGTGGAAAAAAACCCAAACCAAGGTCACAACCAAGTGAAGCCCTGTAATAAATGCACAGCACAGTGTTAAAAGACTCGAGACTAAAAGGAAAGAAATAAGCCTGCAGCTTGGCCCTGAAGGATGAAGATGATGTGCTCTGGTAACTAATGAAGGAAGGAGAAATCCAAAGACAGAGGCCCTCCAGGGGAAAAGCTCCACCTCCTTCCCCTTCTGGGACCGTAACAGTGGATCAGCCAGGGTTGTAGCCACACTGATCTCAGGTGCTTGGTTGGGGATTGGAAGCCAACATATGGTCTCTCAGGTACACTGAAGTCCTGTATTATTTAAGGTTTATAAATATTAATAGTCATAGCATTGCTGATCAGGCAGTCCGCAGAAGCTGCAGAGAGTGCTGACAGAGGCCCCAGCAAGCTGAAAGCCTTGAAGCGATTGTGTTGACACGTTCTGCAGTTTGCTGAAATGTATGCAGTGGCTTTCAGGGATAGCCTTAAATAAAGCTCATTCACCACTTGGCACATCCTTGGAAGATGCTCAGATGGCCACAGACACAAGCCTCTGTGGAGGGATGGAAAGAGAAGGATCTGCCAATAAGCTAGCCTAGAGGCTCTGAAGTTACTGAGACAACAACAAAATCCTGCAGACAAGACTGCAACTTCCAAACGTTTCAGACCTGATGAAGGTCACTCCCAAAAGCTGAGGTTTCCTACCATACAGATCTGACTCTCTTTTCCAATAAACCCTCAAAACATGGACAACAGTCACATATTGAACAGCCGTCTCCAAGTGTTTCCCCTTTCCACACACACTTGAGGACACACTCAGCAGTGTCTTCAGTTATTTTGTGTTCAGCTCCAGTTGCGCTCACGGGAAGTCTATCAAAGACGCCTTACCACCTTACCACAGACTGATCTGTTGAGTCAAACCAAAGATGATTTCAATCACCCATGTAGAAACTCAGGCACTCCAAAAAAAAAAAAAAAAAAAATCACTGAACTACTGAAAGGAATTCTCCTTTGACTGTATTCTCCTTTTTGGATATTTCCCAGGGTAGGTAGAGTACTCTCTATGTCTTTACGGTCCTTTTACGGACACTGAAAAATACTGGGGTAATCTCAAATGTTTCTATTCCAACCTGTGAAACTCAAGTATCAGACCTTGAGAAATGTCCAGCTGTAGCAAACTCTACTCAATCTTTTTGTTATACTTGAACTGAAACATTTTGATACACCTACATGACTCCACAGCTTTATTCCTAGGACATTCTTTTTCCCACAGGAAGAGTGCTATGAGTAAAGCTCAACCAGCCAGTCCACTGAGAACTTAGACCCCCCAAATCACTCTGACTTTGGGACCAGCCATAGAAACTTATTGTCTACATGAGCCCTGTTGAGCCTCTATGATATCTGATACACAGGTCTTCTTTAAGATTCCAGAATTCCCAGCCATATATATGAGATTCCTTACCAACCTTGTTATCATAAAAAAGCATAGGCTGATGCAACTTACTTTTCAGTTTGAGTTTGTTTCCAGCTAGTCACCATGGGACAACTCCTGAGTGGCAATATATTAAACCAGCAACTGGATATGCCCACGCTCTAAGCATGGAAATAACCAAAGTTTGCTGAAAAATCACCAGACACTGATAATCCGTGTGTGCTTAATAATCCCATAGGGCATCTATTTTCACTCTGAACCACATAGATTACTTTGAAAATAACACTGACGCTCATCTGAATTTCATAAACCCAGCATCAATAAGAAAAATTTCTCAGATAACAGATCATACTTAGCCCTATTAACAACAAAGATGGAGAAACGCTGAGTAGTAACATAAACACAACCTGAGAAACAAATCAGGCCAATTGCAATTACCCTTCTAGCCTTCACTCTCCTTGCAGCAGATTTCATGTTCCAACCCTGTAATGAGCATTAATTGGTTCTTGCAATATTACAGTGAAACAGGTATGCATAGTAGAACAACTAACTTGAACACTTATTTGCAGATAAACTATTTAGCACTACATGAAAAATTAGATAACTTTATCAGCTAACATTATCCACACATCATATAATAAAAGGAACGAAAGGAATCGCAACATCAGGTTTTCTTAACATCGTAACACTCTGGACACTTCTGGGCGAGTGACTTCTAGTAGTAATATCTCAACACTGCGAAAAAGGAAAGTGATGAATAGAGAGCTTGCACAGCCTGCCCAGAACTGCAGAAGAAAGCAGTGGCAGAACTGGCTTAATTTAAGATTCTTTTATGCTAGTGCACAAAAGTCCTAAGTGACACAAGTACTCACTACCTTAAGCACTGCAGCACCACATGACAAAAGACAATCCCTGCCTGGGGATTTGCCCTGGCGAGACAAGAAAAAGGACCTCATGAAGAGCACGAGGATTTCACAAGGATCCTTTTGCAAAATAATTTTATACTGATGTAGAGGGGAAAATGTGAGCACAAAGATAGGAAGTAGGCAGGTTTCTCATCAAACAAGTGGAAAGTTAGGTCTCTCTACTTACATGCTAATACTCCCTCCACGCTACAGTGCTCCGTCATCTGTGGCCTGCCTAGAAAAACTCAGGAGCATAGGACTTCTTCTCTAATCTGCATTGCATCAATGGCTCTAGTGATTTCTGATCTCCTATTCTGTCTGGCCGAGACGTGCCAACTTACTTCTCATGCATAAAATGATGAATGACGCTTTATTACATTTCATTGCCATAGTTACTTACACATGCAGGGTAAGGCTGAACAACCAAACTTGGTTTGATTCAGAAACAATGAAATATAGGCTCTATGTTGCTTTATTTGCCTACCATCCTAAGGTGAGGCAATTGCTGCAAATCCAGAATTTCCTTCATTATTTAAAGATTAAGAACCCAGCCAGAAATTACAGCAGTATATTCTGCCATTAAATTGCCATTATTAAAATAAATGACAGCAACTACTTCCAAATCTGGGGCTCTTCCTATTGCAAATAATTAATTATTAATACTTCCAGTGGGTGCAAAATTTATCATGCAAGGCAGGATCCCATTGAAATTTGGGTATTTGCAAAAGCAGAACTCCACAAAACCTACATTCTCCAGTGAAAATGAGCAAAGAGACCAGTACGAGCCACCATGCCACCCTAAGGCATGGCTTACAGAACTCTAGCCTGGACCCCCCCATAGGACAGGGCCAGGGTTTTCATGACATTGCGTGATATTACAACTAGATATTCATCCAGATATCTGGCAGATAATCACGAACATAACAAGCCCCTCTGCACAGGGGAGATCTACCTGTCCCTGGCTGCAGAGGTACCGTGCTCAATGCCTCCAACAGCCCTGAGGAGCACAGGTCAAAGCCTGACCAGGGAAAGCTGCAGCTATCCATACAAATGAAGTAGGTGTATGTGCCAAACCGTGGGCTTAGGCTAGCTGAAGCACAGCTGACATTCACAGTCAGGAGAAAATTCAAGTGAAATACCAGACATTTTTAAGTCAATGACAATCTTGCAATTAAGTTTCATTGGGTCACAAATTAAGAATAGAGTTTTATCCTCAGAATCAAATCAAGTTGATACCGTGCTTTCACCTGGGTCCACGGAGGGGACACTCCGTCATGAAGTTAGGTTAATTGCTTTTACTGAATGTAGAAGAAAAACTTAATGATGCCTGGGAGCACTGGGCTAAAAGCAGAGATTCAATGACCACTCTTAAATACACTAGCAAGTGATTTTCAAAGAGAAGCTGAACAGAGCCTGAATATAAATCCATAACCAAATTTCAAGGATGCTCAGAGCAAGGGCTTGGGATAGCCTGTGCTGACCTCTGCAACCATCACTGCTTACAAATTTATGCAGCCCTTAAAAATACCAACTCGTTGCATGTGCCACTGCAATAGCCTGTGAACTTCCTTGCCTGACCACAAGCTGGAAAAGCCATCTTTCTTCTCTCTGGTTGTTGCCTTACTGATTGCTGATCCCTGCATCTGACCCTGTAATTTTCATTTTCTAAGGTGGAGGCTCAGTATCAAGAGGTGGCAGTGAATAACTTGATTTCCAGAATATTCCTTGAACATTAAGAATCAAACTAAACCCTAAAATGCTTCATTAGGTTGGAATTGTTCTAGCATAGCACAAAAACTGAAAGACCAAGTTGTCTACAGAGAAATCACTAACCAGCTTCCCTTTGGGATATGATAATTGCTAGAGTGGTTGACAGCTTTTCTTGGCATTGCACACTCAAAGACGAGACACATTATTTCAGAAACATTAAAGACCAGAAGAAAGTCTTTTGATACAAGAGTAATGTCCATTCAAATGCTGAAACAAAGCTCATTTATTTCCATGGTCCTTTTTATTTCTGCTTATCCTATGCCTCTCTTTTGCTTTATGGTTTTGTCCTCAGCAACCTCAACTAATGTAAACCAGCCCTGGTGAATTTCTGCCAATCAAGGTTTGTTGCCAGTGGGTTTTAGTCCATGAAAACAGATGGTTTGAAAGCCACATTGTGCCACCGTGCCCACAGCCAATAGTACAAATATTTAGTCAATTAGAAGGGGATTTTCCAAAGGCACAAATGGGAATTAGGCACACAACTCCCATTGACTTCCAGAGGGAGTGGAGAGCCTCACTGCCTTCAAAATCTCTCCTTACTAATTCAGTCTTTATAAAATAAATGCATGTGAAAGGTACCAGCCTGCTCTGAAATCAGACATTTTTCAGCTATTCCCAGGATGATAATCATGGATAGGAGCAATAGGAATCTCTCTGAAGTGTTTAGTATTTAAGACAAAAGTTCCAGCAAAACTGCTGATTTCATTATAAGGTCCATAAATGTCCTGTGACATTTTGAAGCCTTGCAATAGGTTGTGTGGATTGATTACGGCTGAGAATTGAGGTACGCTTCTTCCAGACAGTGTCATTAAGAGAACTCACCCATGTAACCACAAAAAGGCATCATTAAATATTAACATTTCCTCTGAACACCTCTCTAAGAATATGACAGCTACTGGCTTACCACCATTAAAATCTGTATGGAACTGGGACTCAACAGGAAATAGCTATTGATTTGTGCACTGGAAATTATTTACAATTTTGCCAGCATTTTCCCTCAAGGACCCAAAATGGACAACGACAATCTTTACTATTGCAACATGGCTTAAAACAGAGACCTTCCAAGTCAGGGAGCTCCAGTCAAAAAGCAAAGGAGAAGAATGGGTGAATATTACTGTTTATGTCCTGTCACCGGGTTCTTTTAGACTGCTCTCTATCTCTCCAGGTAAGATCTTTCCATTGCAAGCATGCCAGAGCTGTGATCCACATGGCTTCACACACCTTCTAGCACTATGTTAATAAATAATGATGGCAACAATAATAGTAAGGGTCATAAAGCATATCATGCTCTACGAATGATTCACTCATTTGACTTTGAGTGTTACAGCTTTCTGGTTTCCTTTAAGACAGGACACAATAGCACTAAAAATTCAAGTCAGCAGTAAACTCGACAGGAGAAGTATTCCAGACTCACAATAAACAAATACTACTTGGCTTAACACGCTGCTATTGTATCGAAGATGCAGTCCGGCTTCACCTTCCCTTTCAACTGCCCTATAATTGCTCTCTCCTGTCCCTGCTATTCCAGGGCAATTGCTGTAGCACTTCCCACTAAGTGGAACTGCCTCCCCATTTATTGGAATGGAAACACTTGACTCTACAGAATATCCTGGGACATCATCTGGTATGCTGCACTCATAATATAGGATGATGGGCTCAGAGAAGGCTTCCTTGGACACTGAAACCAGTTCTCCGCACTCACAAGCAGCGATGTAATCAACACTTGGATCAGAACTGTGCTTAGAATATTCATTACACATGCACGCACGCACATCCCATGAGCACAGAAATGTTTCCCCTACCTCTTATCAGAGACTCAAGACTTTACACTGCAGACATCTGAACTACACAAGTTAAAAGAGAGGAAGGGCACACCCAGGGTCCAGGTAAAGCAGGGATGCTGGATGAAAATGCCCAGTTGAGTTCAGAAGACGTTACTTGTGCTGATGGTTCTGTTTATCAACAGCACTGGATGAAAGCTCTGCCGGCTCATAGCACAAAAGCATCTTACCATTAAGCGGCATTAAGCAGCTTCACCTCATGCGCTCTGTGTTTGGTGATGGCTTTAGAGGCTATTTTAAACACATCGCACCAGTCTGCACAGGTAGGCATTTAGAATACAGCTCTGAATACCCTGTTAATCATGTTTACACACACGCAATGACTGACTTTGTGAACTCAAGGGGAGAGAAAGGGGAAGTCCACTGATAAAGGTAAATAGGCTGTCATGCTTTATTCTGCAACAAAAATACCAACCAGAGACAATAATACAGAAGACGGAATCACTACACTGGAAAGCTAATGAACTTTATGGCTAAGCTGGGCCAACAGCTGATACCATTTTCAACTGCAAAAACAGGGAATAACCCTACTAAAGCAAATAGATTTGCAAGTAGTGCAACACTTTCAAGTGAAACAGAACTAAAGCTTCCCAATATGCTCCATATTACTACTGCAGCATGTCAGGTACTACGGAATATTATAAACAGGCACAGAGGACCCGGTCTTTTCCAAAGGTCTCAAGCAAAGATTTTCTTGATGACCAGTGTTTCAGGCGACATGCTGAACTGGGATTCAGTTCAATGGCAGAAAGAAGAATGTGAAGGACAAATAGTTAAACAAAAATTTCATGCTGGAAATTTCAAAGCAAAAATCAAATCAAGTTCACTTTTCTTCCTTGTTTTTACAAAGGTTTCTCTTCCCTCCAAGTGTGATGTCTGGGAGAACCAATGCTAACTATTAAGATGCATTGGTGTTGCTGAATTTAAAAGTTAAGCTAAGAAGAAAAAGCTTCAAGCAGAAACCTGCCCTGGGCTGTCTCTGCATTGCTCAGTTTCTTCATTTTGCTGACACAGCTTGAAAACCTCACCAGGCCATAGGGCCCAGCAGGAGAGAGTTCAGTCACTTCTGAAGAAGCCTTCAGCTAAGCACTCATAAGAGGCACCAAAAATCATTTGTCATTTTTGAAAATCTCATCTCATTACATTTTAAATAGACAGGACAGACAAAGGCAGCTTTATTAGCCTTACTGTACACATGGGACATGAGGAATAGATATTCAAATGGCCCACCTAAAACTGCAGAAGCAGCCTGTGACATGGAGCAATAGCAAGACACTAGTCCAGGCTCTTGTTTGTCTGCAGTCAGCCCTATTTGGGGATCCTCCTAGCCACCACCACCGCTCTGTTCACTCTGCGCTCACAGTCTTCAGCCCTTCTTTCTGGGCAGGGGCAGAAGCAGAAAAAAAGCCAGAAATAACAGTACTAGTAAGAAAGAGGACTAAAAACAGTAACAGCAATGCAAAAACCAGACCCCTTTGTGCTGCTCTGTAGAACCCATTATGTCTGGGCACATTGCAGTTGCTGCTAACATGAACCAACATCCTCATGTTGCACTTATTAAATAAATCTAATCTTATTAAACTGCATTACAAGCTTTTATTTCATAAAACTGTGTGCCTCCCAGACCACCCAGAGAATTAACTCCTGAATGGACTACACCTTTCCTCCCCATAGCCTTGCAGAAGGCACTCTTGACAAAACCTTCATCCCTGCCAACTACATCGCTCCCGAAGACCAGAGCCGGCTCAGAGCCCTTCGCACGCATTACAGGCCAAAGCCCTAGACGCAGCTCATTGCTTTGCAGCTGCGACTGTCAGAAAAGGAAACCCCAGCAAGCAGCAATGAGTTCCCTTGAATTAGGGAGGGAGGTGACAGCATGGAGGGTGCTCCGGTGAGGGGATGGGAGAGGCCCTTTGCATCTTGCTGCCATCTGTAGCATACTAATCAGAGGGCTGCCAGCTGCTGCTTTTGAAAGGAACAGTAATGTGTCACCAGCACATGGAGACCCCCTCATCCTCCTCTGCCAGGCTATCCCTGCACGGCCAGAAATATATGCCGGTGTCACAGCCCACTTTCCCGGGGCAGGATGAGGAGTGAGACACAGGCCGATTGTTTCCCCCACCAGTGAAATGCATACTCTCCTTTAAACAGTAAGGGAGGATGGGAGCATCTGAGATGCTGCTTTAACAGCCGCATAAATTTGGTACTGGTGTTTCAAAAAGTAAAAGTTGCATACCCTCCAATATGGGCTGTATATGTGGAAATATTTGTTTAAAATCATCCCAAGAGCCTGTTGTAATTCAGTGAAAATGCAGGGTATTAACAACTCCTTCCAGAAGAGCAGTACCAAGAGGTCAGGCTCTGTGTTACATTCTGTGCAAAACAGCCTTTCCTCCCCCATTGTATGCTGGGATTTTGTTTTAATGATCCGAGGTCAACATGAAACAATTTGTTAAACAAACTTCAGTGAATCAAAATGTAAAATTTCAGACTGACCTGCCTTCCATCTGACATGAAACATCTCTTTGGGGGGCTAAGCAGTTTTTTTTAAGGTTGAGTTGTACTTTTCATAGGATCAAAAGGAAATGTTTGCATAGAAAGACATTCTGACTTCAAAATGAAGAACTGCAGTTTTTCAAGAACCAGCATGAATATTTTAACCCTTTAAAAAGAGGGGGGAAAAAAGAAAGAAATTCTCTCTTAAACATTTGGACAAAGCGTTCAAATCCATTTTAAGCATAGGTTTGATATTTACTTCACACATTGGATAAAGAATATTCACAAAGGTCTCACACTGTAACCAGTACAAATCACTAGCGTGGACAATGCCCAGACCCAAGCCAGTTTAGCTGAGCTGACATCTGGAAGACACACAAAGTCAGGGAATGCCCCAGGGATCCCAGCATTGCCAACACTACCCCTCTGCAAGTGTAAGAACATTTCCAAACAATGAGCGTGGCTTCAGTATCTAACTCTGACAACAATGCTCTAAGGAAGAAACACATTACTCTTCAGCAGCTTCAACACTGATACGCAAAACAAAGCGGATCACACCTACATCTCCTGACTGATCTGTGCATCTCCTTGCAAACAAACAGCCTAGATTCAGAAACATGCGATGGCCTCAGCAGCATTGGTAGAGCAGTTCTCCCACGGAGACTTAAGCTACCATTCAGGTGTTTTGCAGGATTCAGTGCTCCACACTTTTAAGTCTGAGCCCCAGAATATGGCAGAATTCTCCCCAGGTCCATTAGTGCCCAATTAGTTTTTCATCTGGATCAGTTTTTCCAGTTTTACAGAGGAAAAAACAAACAATCTCCCTCAAATTACTCACCATTTTCTTTCCCAAACAGAAGCCAACAAATTAGCATTACAGTGGGAAATATGCACTGGCTGCTCTGCAATTTCCTGTTTGCTTTGCTAATGTGTGCAAATGTAAGAGTTAGGCAGAGGACTGTAACCTGCAAGGCTTCTTTGGCTAGGTACTGCAGTGAAATAAATACACATACTTGAGTGAGTCTTTACAAGCAAACCAGCCTACTTTAGCACACTTACTTCTCTGTTCTATACTGCATACCAAAACCTGTCAAGAGAAGTAGCATTGTCAGTTGTCTGCTGTACCAGAGGGGGAATGAAAACTCAGGCTCCCTGTTTGGCTCTGCAACTGACTCACTCTGTGACCTTCAGCATGTCACTGCATTCACCTGTGCCTGTTAAGTGGCAATGATACTAATTATCTGCAAAGATGATAGCTTCATTAATTCTTTAGTGAGTAGAAAATTATTTCAGATATGAGGATTAAAGTAAAAAAACGCAGTAACAAAATGAAATTACATAAGCGGTCTACTGCATTATACACTAAATAATCAGCATCTCAAAAATCAGGTTTGAGAAATGTTAGTGTTAAGGTAAGCAATTATTTTCTAATAAGAACGTGTGCACAACTTAGCACAAACAGTATACCCATCATTTGAAAATCTATGAAAGTCCAGTCAGCTCGCAGGAGCAGGATTTTAAATCACATCATTTTTCAAAGGATCTCTCTCCTTCAATTCAAGGTAGGACAGATTCTGTGAGCCTGAAATATATTCATGCCGGAGAACTTTAACAAGCAGCAGCAAAATTCAACTTAAGCCAAATCTTGAAAATTGTTTCAACAGCACTTTGGGCAGCATGGGGGGATAAACTTTTTGGACATGCAGTAAAGATGCTCTAACTGAGGATAAATTGCAGGGTGCTGGGAGGAAATGGTTACCACTATCTCTAGGATAATTAAGTTGGAAAGCTGGGTTTGATTCCTACATGAGAACACAAGGAACGCTGTCTCTGGAAACCCATCTTATTGGAGACAGTAATTCAGTGTCTCTCTTGCCTGCGACTGTCTCCTCCAGCATCCTTTTTTTGGTAGCTATCTGTGTACGTATAGCCTCTAGCACTAGGTCATTTTCAAGGTCACATCATTTTGGTAGTGTTCTAAAGGAAAATTGTTGATGTGCCAGCATCCCCAAATTCCTGAGCTCTTTCCCCACTTCCAGTGTTCATTTGTTTGACTTGAGCAAGCCATTTCCCTTCTGTGGGATCCATCTACACATTTGTTAAATGGCAGCAATAATACTGACCTGCTGCTCACAACTGGTTAAAGAATAGATTCACCCGTGCTTTATGCTGTTTTCCATGGTAGCAGCAAGTCCCAGGGGAGAGCGTGCTGGCAGAAGGAAAAGAGCTGCATTGTGTCTGGAGAGGGGATGCCTGGATTGTGATAAAAGAAGACAAAGTCAGCCTTCAGAGCCCAGCACTGGTAGCTGCTGAACCCCACTGGCTGTCGTTCGTCTCGCAAAAACACCACTATAAACTGCCACTTCCCAAAGACGCCCAGCGCTCCCTCCTCCAAAGCTCCAGACCTTTGCCTGTATAAAGCTGCTTGCTCCAAATTTCTCCTCTTTGTGTACAATGACCATATGGCATGTTGTTGAATGCACAGAGACAAAAGGAAGAAAACACAGGCTCACAAAGGAACCCCCAGCTAAAAAGCACCATCCATTCATGGGTTAAAAATGAAAGCAAGCCTTGAGGATGTTTGAAACAGCAGGGTATCAGCTGGAGCCTGCATGGAGGCTTTTCCCATTGCCATTCATAACAAAATCAGGAGGCAGAAAGTTACTATAGCAATGGCAACAGAATGCAGAATGGGTGCTCTTCAGAAGGCAGGAAGAGCTCTTAAAGAAATGCAGGGGTCTGTTTCTCTTCATCCTTCGGTTCTGCCAAACACAGATCAGCTCCAGTCACCAATACACACCCCCCCTCTATAATACTTACTGTAGATCACCTAATTTTAGCTTCAACAGCTTAAACAACCCTGAAACGAGGCCCAGCTGAAAACAAAAGACAACCATCCACCCACTCGCTCTCCAGGTAACCCACGGTTGCACAATACAAAGGCCGGGCTCACTTTATATGATGAAAAGCACTGGGCAGTAAAAACATCTGTGGCCACAGACCCCTCCACTAATGCCTTTGTTCAGACAGTTTATCATGCATAGAGCTTTGGAACAGATTTGTCCACTTCCAACACGTTAGAAGTTTTGCTGGTGGATGGATGTGATCACACTGGCCAGCAGCGTGACAAGCGCATTGCAAGGGATCCTGCAGCACACATGTTCGGGATCAGACTCAAACCTTGCCATAAGACTACCTGCAGAGCTGGACTCAGTGACTGACTTAACCCCTACAAAAAGATTCGACACAACTAAGGCTTAAGCAACACACGAGTCCTGGATGTGGCCGATCTGAAATGAACGCAACAGTGCTGTTGGTTCAGCTCCAGGGATTAAAGTTTCCATACGTGCTGAGGCAAAACTAAGCTCATCTCTTAGCAGACCCAAATGTCCCAACACAAAAGCGGAAAAGCCTTGGGGAATACTGGACCAGAAGGACTGACTGGGAGAGAGCTCGGCCCCCTGCAGTTGCAAGCAACCCCACAACAGAGGTCTGGTTCAGATGCATCCACACAAGACCCTCTCCCTACACCACAGATCATTTTCTAAAAGACTAAAATCACAACTTAAATATTGACCAGGAGAGATGCAGGGCATGTTGAAGGGCTACTAAGTGAAAAGAAACAGACTATCAGCCAAAGAACATTACATTATGAATGTAAATTAAAGCAGCCATAATACCTGTTAACCCCCAGGTCTTTTAACAGATGATGGGAGCACAAAAGTGGCTTAAAACGGTCACTTGTGTCTCCCTCCCATTTATCCCCGTGTCAAATCGAGCAATTAAAATCAGACCTGTAGGAATTTTCCCATTCAGCGAAGGCTTTGGGCTACATTTGCAGCCTCTATTACAACAGTTGCAGTCTGAGTTTTGCCACAGATTTACAGTGTAAAAAAAGACTGCGGCCACTTTTACATAAAACTTTTCCTTGCAATCTCTATTTTCATTTCTTGATTAGCAGTCGCAGCCTCTTCTAACCATCTGCAAAGCAATGATCAAACCAGCAGCGAACAGTCGTCCCCCACATGGTGCCTGCTTTAATTTAGTCAGCTAGATGGCAGGCACTTCTGATTGCCTGTCTGACGGCTTTGTTTGCCTAATAGATCTTACCTTGTCTTTTCTAATTTTTAATGCTGACCAGTTCTCCGCAGAAAAAGGGGGTCTGCAGCAAGCACTTATTTCAAAAGAGGCCTTGTTGCCTTGGTTACCAATCATCAAGCCTAGGCCTTTGCAAGCTCTGTAGAGATCTACCTTCGCCTTGGTTTTGTCCTGTTTTTCATACTACTGAGAGATTTCTGCTCTCAGACAGCGCAGCAGAAAGCTGGAGTTAAATGAATAAATGAAATAAAAAACGTGACGGATATGCCCTTGGATGTGCATCATTCATAAGGTCTTGTATAAATCACAAGGTCAGTGAGAAATAACAAAAACAGCAGCAGAAGATACACCGCCGTATTAGTTTAGCCACAAAGCCTATGCAAGTAGTTTCCACAGCAAAATACGCTCAGCCTACATCCTGAGGAGCTGGCACTCACTCTGCTGTCAATTAGCAGCGGTGGCGAGACAGAACTGAAACTGGGGCATCACTGGTGCTGCGTGTGCCTCGAGTCCTCGGCAGTCCCTGCTGCACAAAGCCCCAATCTTCGCAGTCCAATGAGGGCAAGGGAGGAAAGAAATCCCGTTATACCCATTTTACAGAGGAAGAACAGAAGCTCAGAGACAGGTTTTTCTAAAGAGCGCAGAAGATGGATCTGCAAAGTTTGGGGGCGAGTGAAGGACAAAGGCATGAAGCGACAAGGCTGTAGCTGCCACTTAGAGATCCTTAGCAGGAGCACACACTCGGTCACGTCATACAGCCTGTACCGCTCACCTGAGCCCATTTTGAAATCACATCTGCTCAGTTCCCCCCTGACACCGGATCCACAAGATCAGCGTCCCCTTTGTGAGTAGCCTCCTCTTCCTCAACAGGTAACTGCTGATGTGATTTCTGTTCTGTCAAGAGGAGCTGTCAATAGGCCTAGGCATTATTTGAACCTACTCAAAAAAACCCATCTAAGTCAGTTTTGAAGGCTACACACAGGTCCTAGGCAAGGGGTGGGGTTGTCTATTTGGCATAAGTATTCAAACCAGCTTGGATTAAGAGTGCTGAACGCTCGTCAATGCAGCACAGACCAAAATTTACACAGAGAGATTAATCAGTGGCTGCTTTTGATAAGCAGCTACATTGACAAAAACTCTGATGTGTCAGTGGGTAAATCTAAAGAAGAAAATGACGCCAAATCCAATGAAAACAATGCTTACTGTTTCTGTTAACTATCCTCCTGTTCCTAGAAGCTAACTATTTTCTGTATCCACTATTACACAGTTAAAAATAACATCTGATTTTATTTTTTAGCACGGCTGGGAGAACTGATTCAGAGCCCACTAAAATGTCAATACATACTGAGAAAGGTCTCTGCATTCTTCTGTGTAGAAAGCTAGTTAGATTCAGTTAATCCCATTTTTGGAAAGTACAGGCCACATTCTCAGCACTGTAAATCAATGTGACTCCGTTAAACAATCATTCCTACCTATGTTTATGGTATTTCAAATTGTCACATGAAGTACAAATTATATAAGAACATGAAATAAATAAGATATCATGCAGCTCTCATGCTCCACCTACATTGAAGTGAAAAGGCCACCTCTAACTCTTTACTGTCTCTTTCAGTGTTGCAAGCTTAATTAGATCTTCCAGACAGAAACAATCCATCCTACACACAGGAGTGCCAGAAAGGAAAAAGAAAAAGGACAAGGAATTTTAATTGCACTGTAATCCTTTCAGCTAGGTTTCTTGCAAACACTGCATTTCAGGGACCTAACAGACTAGAACCAAAAGCAAAATTCACTATGAACCTTTAAAAAACAAACACATTAAAATAAATGTGATCTGCAAGATCCATAGACTGTATTCATCTCCAGGCAGTTGGCCATGCTATAGTTTAATGTAAGGAAGTAATATAAATTAAACCACTTGTCACTCCTAACCAAATGGAAAAAAGGAATCGGCCAATTTGTCAGCTGACTTCGCCTTCACCATAAATACTGTATCCATCTTTCCTGCTTCTCTGTACCTCACCACCACAGGCCATAGTCCAAGGTGTCAGCAGTTCTCACATAATTCTTCAGATTGTCGCTAAGAAAATGTTTCATTCTATAGTTCATATATCCTGATGAGAGGTCTATAAATAGACACTATTTTCTACGCTTGTTACTGTGCTGTATCCATCACCATAACAGCAAAATTACCTTTCAGCACTGCATTAAGGCAATGGTTCTCCAACTACAAAGCAGTAATGTCTATGAGGCCATGGTAAATGGTCCACTGAGCCATACTGCACACTAAACCAAACTACGTTTTCATTGTGAGTTCCAGTACGATAACAAAAGTGGTCCCAATCTCCACAAAATTCAAGGTTGACAACAGACTGCCAACCCAATTACTGACAATACAGCCAAAGATTTGCTAGGGACTTAAGATCCAGTTCCCATTTTGGCTTGCGAGTGTATCAGGCAGTGCTCTATTGTGCACTAAAATGAGTTGGGAGAATGGGTATTGGTGTAGCTTTCTTAAGGATTTATTTGACTCCAGTGTTACCCACTGCCCAGACCCAGTCAGAACCTCCAACCCGAATTCAGTTCAGCAGCACTTTATTCCAAGCCAGGCTGGGACTTTGGACTCGTGCCCATTTGCTACATTCACCCGAAGAACTAACCTGCTCCATATGAAGGATGCAGGCTAAATCGCTCAGCTGCCAAGGCCTCTGAACTCTTCCCACAGCTCTCCTCACATACACAGCTGCGTTCCTTTCACTGCAGTTTTAAAGCAGTTTACAAGCAGCTTTTAGTTTTGACCATAGACATGTCAAAGCAAAAGTCCCGCTAACTTCCAAAGACAGGGTCCTGACAGCAAAGGCCTTCTGCAAGACATACAGTACTAGGTGGAGCAGTCTAGCTGTGCTGCTCTTCCAGGTTGCAGGATGTGATGACTTGGGACTTCAAAGGGTTTTGTGTATACATGAGGGTGTTTTGCAACCCTTGTGAAAATCAAATTGCATGTGCTCGTTGTGCTTGTCCCTGATTGCCCTAGTTAATGAGTTTTTAGTGCACTGAACCCTACTTAATACATTGCTTAATAAAATGAGAGTAATTAATCAATTATCCAAAAGGGCCCAGCTTATGATCATTCTTACGCATTTATCACACTAGCCAGAGTCCTTTCCCCCACTCTCCTCAGCATCACAAATCACCCCTTTTTGATGACTGGCCCCCAGACACAATGAGGGACCTCTCTCCTCCAGGACAGTTGCAGGCCGGGTGGTATAACGTGGCTGCTGGCCACGCTTCGTTCCTGTTGTGTGGACAAACACTTGACCAGGCTGCCAGTTGTCCTTTGCCACGCTTCTCTCAAGCGCGCACTACTGCTCAGAAGTCCCAGCCAGGACCATGCCATAGAAAGCAGTTATACATCTACACTCTGTGATCGAGGCTAGACCTTCTTTACCAAACCTGAACTCTGCTGAGCTGTCTGTGCTACCATCAGTTTGATACTAACATTTTCATTGCAATTGTTTGTATTCTAGTTGCGAAGTGCAAACCTATTGCACTGGGTGTTAGGCAGTCCCTACGGTCAGACTGAGCCTGCTCCAAACTCCTCATCCCCTAAAACTATCATTTGCTTCAATACATGAAATTGCCATTGCTGACAGAGCTCCAGATACTTTTGCTGTTTCTACTTGGCTCTTTCTTCAGACTGTCTCCCACTGCTATGCTGACCTTGATGGATGCCAAGTCTCTCCTCCTACTTTAGCCCACTGAAGCTTCCGACCTTGCGTGTTCCCTCTTGAACTCAAGCTGCCCCTCTCTCTCCTATAGCATCACATCAGTAAAACTCTTGGAAGTCATCCCGAAAGAGGAACTACTGTAAATGGCCACACTTTGCTATTTACTCCCCAGAGCTGAGAAAAAGAAGTGTCTTCCTTTTCTTAGAACTAACAAAATGAACTAGTGCTCCTGCAGGAGTCTCTATCTGTGAGGAAAAAAGGACTTCTTCCACCTTAGTGACAAATGTTGTTTCACTTCCCGTGGGGGGGGAAGAGATTCTAAGCAACCCTTTGAAATCACCTAAGGCCTTTACACTCCTCACAACATACTTCTGAAACACTCTGGGGGTTGCTATCCTTTACTGAACCCCACAGTGAACAGCTCTGGCGTACATCTGATTTGCCTGGTATCTTTCTGGATGTAGCAAACATGCAGGTTTCTGTTTTTTGCAGGAGAACAAGGCAGCACCTGCATGGCCATCTAACCTTAAAACTCGGGGGCAGAAAGGGAGTAAGCCTTAGATAAAGAAACAGAAAGGACTTAAATACCAGACTTCCACTGAAAAAACCCTATCCTAATTTAGGCAAAGATCATCACAGAACTTCAGACCATTACATTTCATTCAGCTATGCCTCGATACATCTGAATACATCGGGGTCAGGCCCTGCCAGAACAATTCATCCAGTCTATGACTCATTCTGTACTGACCTCCTTCCCTTTGCCCGCTCAGACACAGGCAAAGCAGAGGTTCTCAGCTGGACAAGTCCTTCTGTCAGCTCATCCCTGTCATATGAGATGGAGAAGCATTGAAACCTGCAGTTCTTAATAATTCCATGGGGTCCTGCATAGACCTGAACAACAACAAAAAAAATCCTTCATCCCTGAATTAACACATAAGTGCAAATAAATTCAACAAGAGCACGGCACCAGACACCAGTCTGATCAAGGAGTGCATAGCAGAACGAGCGAGCTAGTGCAAACAGACCCACATACCAGAATGGGTGGATCTACTGTGGCACTTTGGAAATATTGGGTCTGACAGCCAGGCTGCAGCGCTGGAGGGCAGCAACTTCCTGCCATGGTGTTTGTTTTTCTTATGATTTCTGAATCAGGAAAGTCAGGCAGCTGATCCTAGAAAAAACAGCTGAGAGCAGCCCAACACTCAATACCATTGTCATGAACAGCTCTTCTGAAGATCCTGACGTTAAAGGGAGAGTGCAGAATAGAAACCCACTGGCCAGACGCCCATCCTGACAGGAAAAACCCTAAAGTCTTTACAGCAAGGATTTCAAAAGAACTTAGCAATTAAGATTCCCAACTTGAGACATCTTACAGAGGCCTAGACTACTAGTGTGCCTGCCTCCAGCAAACTGTGCATCAAATTTCCTGGCACATGGGAAGAGAGAGATGTTCTCATCTCTCTGTTCCACGGCAAGGAAATAGAGATGAGAATCAGGGAAGGAATAAAGTATTGCTTTTTTATTTTTATTTCTGTATCTCCCCACCCCCTTCATTTGTCAGACAGAGACCCTGAAAGAGGTAGGAGGTGGCCACTAAACAGTGGACCTCAGCTGCAGGGAGCATTAAAACCCTGGAGACAACCTGAAATGGTGGTGAGAGTCTGTACTGCTTTGCTGATACAGAAAGCAGAGAGAAGCACGTGCGCTAGCAATGCACACAGCCTAGTTTTGCAACAGCCCTCTGAAAGAGTTGAGCTTCTTCAGTAAATGCAAGGTGCCCTAAAATTACTACCTAGGGCATAACAGGTTCTAATCTATAGGAATCTATCTATAATTTTTCCTATAAAGTTCTTGGAAAACTACCTTTCTGAATCAGATATTTTAGTAGTCAACCAGTGAAAGAACAGCCTACAGCAAGATCAGGGCATTAATTGACACAGAATAGTTACGAGATGCTGTTCAGGCTGGAGTTGTCTGCAAGCATCTGTGAAAGCACATAAACGAAAAGCTGCTTATTGCTTAAGTCTAGGGAACTCTGTGTCCCTCTTGGAAGGGACAGAACAATGCAGGTCCTTGGAGCGATGGGGGTGGGAGGATAAGTACAGCTGCAACTCAGGGAAGACAACAGTGATTTCTTTTGCAATATAAACACACTGCTTGATTGCTACCTGGCCAAGGAAAAATAAAGGGCAATACGTGTCACTGTATTTAAATGGTTACCAAGAAACTGGCTGAAGGGAAGAAAACAAAGGCTTCCCAGTGGACTGACAAGCAGGACAGAAACTCAACTGCATTTCTACTGTGGTTTTACTGGCCATTACCTGCACCGAGACACCAGCCACTTCCTAGCTGCTAGCCCTCCCTCTGCAGACTGCGTTGTGAACCTGCTTGGATCTGATTCATCTCACAATCTAGACAATGTCTAAAGAAAGCCTGCCTTCGCTTATGCCTGCAATTAGGCTGGCCATTGCTTTTCTCATCAGATTAATCCAAAAATACGCATCTACCAGTACGCTGCCAGAGACTACAGCTCAGCACAGAGACAGCTGTTAAGAGCTTTACACTCAACTTATGTACAAAGGGCCTTATAAAAATTTGTGTTATCCCACCCTGGTATGTTTAGAGAGGAAAAATACACACAGATAGAAAAAACATGACCTAAAGAGTAAAACATAAGGCTGTTCAGGCTGCTGTGATTAAATGCTTTACAGAAGTGTCTTTTGGCTAAATCCTATTCCTTATTTCCCTGTCTGATCCTGATACTACAAATGTGTACCACACCTTCTTCTTTGCTTATATGACCATTCAAATAGATACAGATTTTACTCATTTTATTCCCTTTCATCTTGGGCCAAATTGCCCTGTACTTATCCTCAAACTGAAACACAATGTAATCTATGCATTGAGTGAAACTTTTTCTTTTATCTCAAATAAGTATCCCCCCACTCAAGAGAACCAAAAAAAAAAAAAACCACCTGCAGACTTCCTTTTAAATATTCAAAATAGTAACAATAAAATACCTCTACAGTTGTGAGAAAATATGGCATCACTTTTACCTAGGTTATAGGTGTTTGGGTTTGGTTGTTGTTTTGGGGGGGGTTTTTTAAAACTTTTCAAAATTATAATCTGCTCCAGCCACAAGCCAGATGTTGGGTTTCCTTCATGTGTTATACAGGACCAACACACACTAAGGTCACACGACGAACAATCAGTGTCGATTGATGGTGGGTTTTTTGAACAATCAAGCTGGGAGGAGAGAAAAGTGTGTTTTTCTAGGAAGTTATTGCTTTACCAGGAAGGGTAGGTTGCAGGAGTTCTTGGTTAATCAAGCTGCTGAAAGGTTAATTATCTGTCAGAATACACATGGGGTGGGGAAGAAATAATTTCGAGGCACTGAGTTGCTAGGGAGTAGAGGTTTCGGGAACAAAAGGCAAATGGGTGCTTGGGGCAAGGAATCTCCATCCCTCTCTTTGCAAAGCATCATGTGCATCTGCAGCACAGTATTAGGGATGGCTAATAATAAACTGTAGTGCTGGGCACCTGCTAGACTAATTGCAGCACAGCATGTTCAAGTGCTGTGTGGAGAGCATCTGGAGACAGAACTGAACTTAATGCAGCGTAAGAGCTCACAGAAAGAAGCGTGTTAGCATGCTGGCTCCCGAGTGCCAGACCGCTACTAAATCTCTGCTTTGGGCTGGGGAATGCAGATCATTAACAAGAAGACAGAAGGAATAGCTGTCAGTTGAGACTCTTATGCTCTGTCCCTCACTCTGAAGCCTGCAGAGGCCAGTGGAAAGACTCACCCTGGCTTTGAATCAGGCTCTCTGCCACTAATATGCTGCGTGGTCATGGCAACCCAGAATCGCTTGGGAAGTCACAACACTGGAGAAGAGCTTTGCATTTGCTTCACAAGAGATCTGAGTGAGGTTCACTTCCGAGCAGAGATCTGGCGTAAGGCCTGGGCAGCACTTATGTCCCACAAAAGAAGGCCTGTACACGGGGAACTTGACCCACATCTCTTATCAGCACAGCTGATGAATTAGAGCTGCTTATATTTCATGTAGTCGTTCCTCAGAAAATAAGCCTTTGCTTGACTCTGCTGAAATCTACAGCTCCCAGTGAAGGGCGAGGCACAGCACAAACTTGGGTTACTCTAACCCAGTGCCCAGCCTGCCTAGAAGCCTCAGCCTCTCTCCCCGATACTTTAGACCAGTCCTCTTTTGACAGATGCGAGGACACTGGATAGCATCCATCGCTCCTCCAGGACCCTTGTCACCCCTTCCTCACCCTGACCCTCTTTGCCACAGCTTTCCCCCAGCAGCTCAGGTGTGCGACCCAGCTCTAGCACACTGACACGCAGAGCCCTCTGACAGCACAACGATGTCACAGACTCCAGAGAGCAGGTCTTACAGCCAACACAGTCCTGCATGGGACAGTTCAGCCATCCAAAAGCTGTTTTTCCAGGCTGCTAGCAAATTCAGACAGATATGATAAAATCAAATATATTTAGCCAGCTTTTAGAAGCTTGACCAAAAAGACATAGATACTTACTTCAGGAAGAAGCAGCAGCAGCAGATGATTGAATATAATCATAGTTCTAAGGAAGAAACCAGTGGTGCCAGCATAGTACATTTGAATGTTAATCAAGACCCATTTCTCTTGAAGTCAAAAGAAGGTATTTAGTGGTGCACTGGAGAAAAGCCTTCAGCAGGTTTAAATTATTCTGTCCAACCAATATTCTAATCACTCCGCCTAACCTCTAGAGATCATCATTAGGTTTCTGGCTCACTGCCCCACTACATGTGATAAAAGCATTTCAGGCTTACCAATGAGGTTTTCATTGCTCTCCATAGGAGGTCTGGGAAGGCCACTGGATTCTGCCTCAAGAATAATGCAGATTTCCTTGTTGATAAAAACGGCAGGGAATAGATTATATAACAGGGTCTGTGTATGCACCGAAAGAGAAAGGATCTTAATGTGACAGCATCAGTCATCCCACTTCGTATCACCTACATTCTAGTGCACAAGTATGTCTATACGCTTCAGCTATGCTGCACGACAGAATCTGCCACAATCCCAGAGTTTGGTTCACACAAATAAGCTGATACCCTCAGACACTGAACACAGACCCATCGCTCTCCAGTGAGGCTCCACATGTATTAATTAACTGCAGAAACAAGCAATAGGTTTTCAGATCCTGACCCTCATGGTATAGTTCATATGGCAATCATATTGCCTGATCACACTGAACAAATAGTGTTGTACTGTATATGGATGTGAAATATTCACATGACACTTTATCTTCAAAAATAGAGATTAAAAAACATGATTACTGACTCCACATGCTAACATGCGAGTCCAGTTCAGTAATTTAAAATTAAAGACGATCATCTCATTACTTCACTAAGATATGGTCCACAAAAGCAGCTCACCAAAAATTGAGTTCCACACAAATTTGAGTCTCACAGGAATATTCTTCTGTAGGAATATAAACTTAGTAATCGCTTCACGGGTCATCAAATCTGGCCTTACAAGCAAAGACAGACACATACCATATAATCCAAAAACTAATCAAACCAGAACAGGTCAGAGAGCACACACATCAGCATACAATTTGCTGACACTAAAATTATCTACACTGGCTGAGAAACTGGAAAAAATATCATTGGTGTTTGAGACCTTTACACAAAAGGATTGTAGAAATCCTTCGCTTTTAAATTACGTCACTAACACCTTTCTATGGTGAGTTAGTATTTCCATTTTACAGATGAGGACCAAGTCACAAAGACTTTCCTAGAGCCAATATTAAGTCAGTAGCATAGAGAAGACTGCTTCTTTAAGTGCTCGTCCTCAAAAACAAAACCGCAATTCATGTTTCTAGCCTAATTTAAAAAAAAAAAAAAACAAACCTTAACACTTGGAGAACAAATTCAAAGTAAACCACATATTAATAGAAAATGGTCAAATTCACCAGAAAGCATAAATAGTAAAGTAAACTAGTAAGAAAAAGGTGTAAACGGTGAAGTCGTATAGCTTGTGCTGTTTTGGTTTTCAGTGGGTGTGTCAATTATGCATGCAAATTTGCATGCTCAACTAGGTGTGTACATCAAGAACAACATACAAGCGCTTTGGGGCAAAAAAGACATCTTCCCATGTTTGTAGAATTCAGTATCACAAAACCTGAGTCAGAGGGTTAAGACAGACGCAGGCTCGGAAGAAAATATCTTCCATTGTGCCTTTTTCTTTTTTTTTTGTTTTTTTTAACTCATCTAATTACCTATTCATAAATGCTCACGACTAACACAATACTTTCAGTGCCACTGCATTTGTCTTCCTTGTGCATTCATCACCATATTTCCATAGCTCTTTGCCGACTCTTCAAAAACTCCTAACTCTTGTGCAGAAGTACTGAAATCTAACATCCCCCCCCCCCAATTTTACATTAACTCAGCTCTGACTGCACTCCTAAGAGGAACAGTAATGATTTACAAGCAACTCTCACTTTTGCAGAAGGAAATGGAACATAGCACCTTTCAGGACCATCCTCTCTCTCTCTCATACACATTTCTGCTAAGAAATAAAAGCCCAAGCCTGCAAAGTGCCAGAACACAAGCTTGTGAATAGGCCTGCCAGGGTGACATCACTTATCGTACCACTACGCTACCAGCCAATTGGCGAAGTTTCTCACGCAGCCGTTATTTCTCACCTAGCAGGGAAGCCTATAGGAAAATGTTACAGCACTGGGAAAGGACTCACTTTTATTGTTGATGCTTATCTTGCCACACCTCCGTTCCTTCCCCTTTCCCACTCCAGCATGCATGCACACAGACACAGAACACAGCAGAGGCAAAACAACCATGCACAGCAAAAATCCATTTCTGAGTGTTAGGCTTTTGGCAGTGATTCACATAAGAACTTCATGCTGGTTCTGGAGATTCATATTTTCGTTCAGCAATTTCAGTGGGAGGAAGAAGCTTCTTCTTCTAAGCCAGTGATCATTTTAACTCATTGTTATGACACTGTGCAGCTAACAGTCTTTGTATTTCTATCCCAAACACATTAAAAGCAACCCACCTCCAGCCAGATAGCCCAGTCATGCCTGTAACCCTGTGAAAAGGCAGCAGAGAATTTAAAGCTGGGCTATGTTCTGACTTTCCCCAGGTATCTCTGTTCATTTAACTAGACAAGACTCAATTCTTAGCACGCAGAAGCAAAGCCCAACATCAGATCAGGGTAAGTTGCAGTGCTGTAAACTGAGGCTTTCGAGTGCATTCTGTGTTTACACCAGATATACTTCACTGCTGCTGCTGTCTAGGAGGAGAAATAGGAAATGGGCACATAATGTTGTTCACAAGATGAAGCAACCTATTAAAATAATTGGTAGAAAGATCTCTTCTACATAGCAGACAGTGCTTTTAGAGAAGCAGCTGTAATTGTCAATTGCTTCTCCCTCTGAAAGAAAATGACAATTGGTATAGCAAGTAAGCAAGTCTGTATAGTCTTTTGGTAGTGGTATAGCCTACTCATACGAGAGGGAAAAAAACAGGCCCTCTCTGTGAGAATTCAAAAGACTGTACTCTAGGCACACAGCTTTAAACCCAGCAGCACCTAAAAAGCCTATGAATGCAAAGAGATTTTTGTCACTCATTGCAAAAATACTCAAGAACTGCTTCAACTCTAGATAACAGTCACACGCACTTTACTTCCAAGTTTGCAAAGATCAAGCTGAAAAATCCAACTCCACCTTGCTCTTATTGACTGATATGAACATTTGTTCCTACCTTATCAGTATTCACAAAAATATCTGTATTTTTAAAAAGCAGAATCCTGCAACTAGAGCTGACTAGATAACCCCAGGAAAAGGAACACTCTGTTCTTTCCCAGCGTTGGTGCAGCACAGCCACCCCAAACCCTGCCACGCTGTCCCAGGCCAGTTTCCGCAGCGCAGTCAGACCTTGGCTGTTCTGCTACGCTGCTAGGTACAGGTAGGGATTATTACGGACCTCTCTGCCAGTCTGAACCAGACTGCAGAACACCAGGCAGACGACCAGGACTTTTGTCAGTGCTGCCTGATTCACTACCCTCTCACCACCACCTAACTAGACTTCCTGAAACTTAAGTATTCGCAGCAATAGCTTCTTCATCTCATCTCCAACAACAAGCAAAACACTGGCAGAAATAGCAACTTATTTCTGCAAGTTCCCTTCTGTGTGGAATTCAGAGCTGTAAGCAATTATGTTTTATTCAGCACCACTGGAAATGAACGCTGCTCACAAAGCATCCTCCAAGCCTTCAGGAGGACTCCTCCAACAGAAAAGTCCAGAAGATGATTCCAAGTTCAGAGATGAAACCCAATTTAGCTTACTTATTAAGCCACCATCACAACCTCTTACCTAGGAACATGACAGACTACTCTCTATATAACCTAATTCCTTTGAGGTGAAAGCAAAACAGTGACTTTTGAACACACGCCCTCCTGGGCTTTACCAAATCCAGTTACACAGATCAACCACAGATTAACAGAGTGCAAGATCTGAAGGTGTGTCAGTGAGCGCATACATACCTGAAGAAAGGGCAGATCTTGTGGAACCAGGAAACACACAACAAAACAAGGCAATATTTTGTCTCAGTAACTGAAACTCTTCATGAAATAGGTGGGTACACAAAAAGACTGTGCTCGCTCATGTTATTTGACCAGAAATGAGAAGCAGCATGAAAACACAAGCAAATGAACGAAACCCAAGGAGCGCTCAACAAAGAAGACTGGGCAGATCATAGGGAAGAGGAGTGCAATGAAGCAAGACGAGAACAGAAGCATCCAAGCAGTGAACTTTACGGTGAATAATGGGATTGCAGAAGCAAGAGGTTTTCGATCAATAGTAAGCTGCAGAGGAGGCATGTTGTTCCAGCTGCCGATCTGTCAGAATGGTGCCACAAAAGCTCTTTACACTACCTGAAGGACAACCAAATTGCTTGCTCCTGTTCACAAAACAATCTGGTAGAATGACGAGTATAGCTTCCATTTGAAATGCCACACATGCACCTTTTACATTTTGTTTGGTCAAAAGCTCATGTAACGTTTTTAATGTAAATGAGGAATTTTATTTATTTATTTATTAGGAAAGGAGGGGTAAGAAGTATGTTTTGCTGAAGATTTTGCACACATTTTTCTATTGGTCACAGATAAATTACTGTCTCCCAGCACGTATTTAGATGCATGTTACATGTCAGTAATAAAAGGTTGTGAAAATTCCCAGAGAAGATCTGTCTTAAAATACAGAGATTTTCATTAAAACACTTATTTAGGAGACACAGTGTATAAGGAGTATGCACCTGAAAGTCAAAGGCTTTTTCATCTACCACATGAAGGCATTCTGGGATCCAGTGATGAAATTTAAACTTCAGTCCAAAGAAAGATGCAAGTTAAAGGCTGTAGGAGCTGAATCAAGTGGGAGGTCCAGCACAACTCCATACACTGAAATCTTTGCAAGGATATATGCATCCTTCTGTGATCTAAACTATATACTTTAACTATAACAACTGAAACAGCCGTAGGACTCGCTATTCTTCCCTTTCATTACATACACCAGAATAAGCACTTACAGTATTTTCATTCGTCTTTAGATAACAAACTGCAAGTTAAACAAACTGTACCAATGGAAAAAAAAAAAAGTCTCTCTAAACAAACTCCACAATCTTATTGGAAAAGCGTTAGGAAATAGTTTAAAATACAAAATGCTAGTTTCCATACTCTCAATTTTCTGGCAGCAGCTCAAAAAGTTAAGTCATGTTTACTTTCCTTAATGGAAAACCACCACTGGCTCTCCCCCTAATGTCAAGATTAATCATGCTTTAAGTACTGCAAGCAAAAGTTTGGCTGAGTCAGCTGTGCTTAGCCAAGCTGACATACAGTGCAGGACACAAAGAGTGATTTAATGAAACAGAAATTAATTTAGCTTTTTCTTTTTTATGTCGATGCTGTATGCAGCACGAGATTTTTCCAGGAGTATCTCAAGGTTTTAGTTTTGTTTTTAAAGTGATGACTGAACTATACAGCATAGTTCAAGAGTCCTAGCATTTTATTTGGTTTTCAAGACCCAAAACACAAAGGAGTCTTCATATATAACTAAGTACAAGGCAAAGATCCTACAAAAACTTGCACAGAATCAGGATTTCATTTTTAGATAGAACTTTTACATGTATGCACACACACACAAAAATGTATAAATAACGCTTTTATATAGAACTTTTTCATAAAACAATGAATTCAAAGTAAATTCTAATCTTTTCATATGTATACAGTCAAGTTTGAAAACAGAGTGTAAGTAGGACTCAACATCCCGTCAGCCTCAGGTGAATAGCTAACTGAGCTAAATCTCCAGGTGCATTGCAGTTAAGGTAGAAGGTAACCTTCCCAGAATGTAACATCAAACACACTTCTCGGTGCTGATTACAGAGGAAAGCAAGACACTACGCAACTCACTTGTCTAGCTACATTGCACTTAGTTGAACAGATACGCAACATCACTATGCTGCTCTAAATTAAGTGTGTAAATAAATCCCTTCTCTTCATTCTTCACTGGAACACTCACGTACTAGAACAAAAAGAAACTTGAAGACAGTCCTCAAACTCCATCGAAATACGATTTATACCACAACAATCTTAGTGCAAAGATACTGATGCCTTATGCAGTATCATCTTGGTTTTCTTTTGCAAAAGACTGCATTACAACTAAAATAGTTTTGAAGCACACAATTAAATTTTTTTCCTGTGGCACCAACTATCTAAATGTGTTTACTTCGGTTGGCTGCAGAGAAACAATCTGCTGAAAAATCCCACAACCCTGATCTCCAAAGCAGTTTCAAAGTAGTAGTAATTCAAAATTTAAAGCCCAAGTTTCATTTTAAGACCCAGACATCTAGACCTTCTGAAAGTAGGATTTCTAATTTTATGTATCTTATTCCTCAGGGAAAAAAAAATAAAAAATCCTATTTTCAAAAACTTCTGGATTTTTACATTAAAAACATGGAAAAGAATCATTAGGTAAATAAAGTGGGCAATAACAGTATCAGAACAATGATGTTTCACACTTAGAATGAACAACTCTTCACATGACACTCCTAGAAATAACCAGTGCTCTTGAACCAAGAATATGGAGGCAGATTAACATCTAGGGTTTATGTCCCTTGTTCTTTAATCTGCAAATTTAACAGAATTAGGAAACAGAAGAGAAATACAAGGAGTACAATAGGGTTGACCAATTATACAAAATCTCATCAATTCTACTTTACATTTCATATGCCACTACATTATTTTGCTTTACAAGTTTTCCTTGACAAGGTGCTGGAGAACTTGGCACAGGTATACATTGCTGACAATGGAAATGTTTTTATTAAGTGCTTCAGGAAAAGAAGCAGATGATCCCAAGTCACTAAAAAAAAAACCCCACCAAAACAACCAAAAAAAACAACCAAAAAAAACCCCCAAAACCCACCCACACAATCTTTCGAAATATTCCAGTCTATAAACAGCAGCTTCAATGTTCATATAACCCGGGACAGAATAGTTTCATAAAACATTATACAAAGCAGTCCTGTAAAAATAAAGAAACTAAAAGAAAGAAAAAGAGAAGAAAGGCGCAGCATGAAGTCATTTCAGACAACCAGTTTTGTGAGAGCTTTAATGGCACAAAATGTTTATAAGCTACAACTTATACAGGTACTGTAAACTGTATATAATGTTACAAAGTGCTAACTAATTTATGAAGAATGCATAATCACTTTGGCTCAGTTAACTCCAATATTTCAACAAATGTCAATTAAAAAATTTGAATTTCTAACAATCTTCAGCTTTCACTTTTTAAAACAGTAAGTAAATATGCATTTGCTGCAGTCAAGTTAGCCTGCTGCATTTTTAATGTGCGAGTTTATGCATTTTTCTTCTTGATCCTATTTACAAATATTCTAGGCCAGTTTTTGCTGAATGTAAGAAAAATGAAGCCTGCATTTTTTTTTTCCAAAACTGTAAACAGGTATAAAGCTTTTTAAACAACATTTATCTTAACAAAACTTCAACTATCAATAGTTGAAACCCCTTTTCAAATTATACAACAATCTGTTTCTGTTCATGGTAAAACTAGAAGTTGTAGACTGTCATCCAAAGCTTATAGTAGGGTATCAATAAATACTGCATTATATCCTAGCAAGTGTTACAGTGATCACGTATCCATTCCTCACCTATAGTTTTCACAATTTTTACTTCACGGCTCCTTCAAATATTATAAGCTGTGATGATACTCTAGCCACAAGCTTGCAATATTATTTATCAGATATTCTGAAGAAGAATTACCTTTTAATTTAGAAAGGGATAATTTTTTTTTTAAAAGTACTCCCTACTTAGTAAAAATCTATTTTTCCACTATTCCAATTTCCATACAAAACAAAGTGCTGCAATTAGAACTGGAAGTGTTTCAGCCTTTCTCCCGTTCCCTCAGTTTTTAGGACTGTAAAATGATGTACTTGATACTATCTAAAACACCCTTCACCACTTCCCCCTTCCCTCCCCCACCTTTGGGTGAAACCCAACATCCACACTTGAAACAAATATGCAGTTGTAGGCAACTCAAGTGCCACTAGTATTCACAACTAAAAGGAAAAAAGCAGATGTCTTCAAGAGAATTTTTTGTTAGATTGCCCTTTCACCCTGAAAGCATTCTCTAACAGCATTCAGAAGTAGAGAATAGAAATAAATACAGTTTAGCAGTGGATTTATACTTAACTTTTTTACTTCCTGGGAGCTAAGTTCTTTAAAACCAAATCTCAGTTGGGATTTAGCTTCTATGCATCAACTGTTTCAAGCCATCACTGCTATATCAAATAATCAGCTTTATAAAGGCTGATGCAAGCAAACAATTATAGGTAGCTGTTCTCTCCAAACTGGCTGACTGTATTTTCTTATCATTTTCTACAAGTCCGCCTACTGAAGTTTTTATTTAAATGAGATTTGTGCTAGTCTTAAAATTAGCATTGGTTCCCTAAATACTTAGTATTAAAGTCTATATCATATTTTTTTTATATATTCATATATATATAAAAAAAGAGTATTCTATCCTTCAGAGTCATGCTACATGTTCTGAAATCCAATAAAATCTATTTAAGGACATGACTGTCCCAATGCTTTGTAACAATTTGGTACTAAAGCTTCACATTTTGAAAAGAAGTGTCACTGAAGGAGGACAAGGCTTAATGTTCCCTAAGATAAAAGTTCAACAACATTAGTGAGAAGTCTATCTAACATGAGACATCACAAGTGACTTTCAGATTCCATGTATCCCCGAAGGAGATTGTACAGTAAACAATGAGAGACAGGAATATTGAAAACTCATTTGCAGAAGACATTTCAGAGCTTTACAATTTCTGAATCTTTACACACCTGCAAGATTGTCCCCCTTAAAGATAAGTCAAACGCTTTACTTTCTGAAACTGCCATATCATCATAACTGTAAATGGTTCCACAACAAACAGAATCATATCCTTTTATACAGAGTCTAACTACACCTACAGCTGTTGGGTTTTTCCTTAATTTAGAACTACTTTTAAAAGGGAAATTTCACATTTTAACTTTTTCCCTTAGGAAAACAGGTAAGGAAAAGAAAAGCTTCTTCACATGCAAACAATGCAATTTTTCTAATATTTTCTAGGCATCAGACAGGTTTTCCTACAAAGAATAAGGAGCTGACTTCATAGAAAAGACAAGATTACAACAATTACCTAAAATTAAAATATGCTGATGGTTTAGTTATCCTACTTCAAAATTTATGCAGTCTTTGCCTCCTGCAAATCAAATCGTGTTAGCCAATACAAGGGGCCAAGTAAATTCCCCCAAAAGCTGATTTAAACTGTTTTTATTGCCAGTGATTTCTTAGTTTATTTCACAACCAGCTTGTTTTTCAATAGAAAAATTCATTTTCACTCCAATCAATAATGTTCTTCCACAGAGACTGTTAATTTTATCACCATAATACAGTCAACATTTATACCATGCACAACTGCTATTTAAGTCAGGTTGCACTAAGGAGGCAACAGCATCACTGATAAAATTAAAATTTGCTGGTGGCATTTTGCATCAAGAGAAGCCCTTGCAACATATAGACAGTTGTAAACTCCGTTCAGCAACTCTGACGTGTCTTGCAGGCCAAGAGGCAGGGGAATGGGAGGAGAGGGAAAGAATGTGGATAGCGAAACACCTCAACAGAGTTCCAACACAATACTGAATTCCAGAGTTAGCAAAAACCTGGATGTGTAAGGAAAGGGTGAAGTCAGGGTCATGCTTAAAATGGTCTCAAGTCAAATGTACTAAATGAGACAGTAACACCTTCACAGGTCACGTGGATTTCCAGGTTTTGCACTCCATCTTTCAATAAGTGCTGGCTGAAGGTGTGGTCAGTCGTTTTCCAATGTAGATGCTGAAATAAAAAGTATAAGGCATATCGTATTTCACGGAAATACTCCCGGTTTTCCAAACAGTCCTCATGCACTCACGTTATTCTACTTTGTCTTTCAAGAAAGTCTGATGAGATTCTTCCAAGGACTTCACTTCTCTTCTATAAAATTACTTAAGGAGTGAGATTTTCAAACGAGCCTAGAAGGACCGACAACATCAATGTTCAATAAAAGTGGGTTTCTTCCAGTCCCAAGCTCATTTGAAAACCACAGTCCAAAAGTTTTTGTGTTATTTGTAGAGTACCCGACACAGGGACTCTTGAACAGTCAAGCAACACTCCCATATTATGATGGTAAAACAAATGCAGGACTGCCTATAAAGGGAGGGGGTGAGCTTTAGAACACTGAGCATTGAGGATCTACACAAATGCTGACGTCTAACAAATAAATCCAGGCAAGATTTAATTCGTCGCAGAAATACACGATTTTGCTATAGCACAAATATGTTACAATATATTCTCATATATTCTATCCTCCTAATGTATTTGACAGCTTACAAGAATTTAGAGAGACGCTTGAACTACTCCCCAGAAACAAATACAAAGCTAAATAAAAACATATTTTGAGTACATGACTTTGCCCTCATCAAAGAAGAACGTAAAATGGATAAACATAACATAAGGACTTAAGCAAGCTGAGAGATTATGTCGGCAATGAAAACATTGCTGAGCAGAGTCGTAGCTGATCTTACAGGACTCATCCAGTATTTCATGTATCTTTAAGTATTCAAAACTTGACTTTCAGTAATATCACAGGACTGCAGCATTAAGACATTGAAAATTACAGAGTATGTGCCATACACGCAGAACTTCAGCATCATTATTTGTACAACGTGTTTTTGTAATGGTTAGTAAAAGTTACAGCAGTTTTCCACCTATTCTTTTCTTACTTGCCCTACATTATAACCTGAAGCATTTAAGTAGAAGGTGTGGATAATCAAATGGCACATTATAATTGCAAAGGTCATTTGCAAATTCATGACAATCCATGCATTTTCAATACAAGAAACTTGGTCTATTCTAGAAATAAAACATATTAGTGGCTGCAAAGTTTTAATTGCTGCGAAGTTTTCCTGCATTTCAAAAAGCGCACCAAGTCTATCTTGAGCAAGGTGCAACAGTATTGTAGTTTTTCAAGATAAAGCTCTTTTCAGCAGCCACCTAACACACAAGTAAAGGGGAAAAGCAAAGCCAGATCCAATAGTTAAAGTGAGAATTAGGTTAATACTTACCCTAGTCCCAAAGCCAAAACATGAGATATGAACAGAGATGGAATGAAAACCTTAAGAAATTCTGCAGAGAAAATGCCACCTTTTTTCATTGCTCCACTTTTTCTCATACTTAAAGACACTGAACGTTTAGGATGTCTGAAATGAAATTCCCTGAAAGAAGAGGGGGAGGGGGGAAAAGTTCAACAAGATTTTTTTGTTTCTTTTTTTTCCCCCCCACACAAATGCACAGATCTCTGTAGGAACATTTTTTTTTTAATGTACAAAGAGCTAGAGATCAAAGCAACAGATCCCTTACACAGAGTAAGGAATCAAAGAGAATAATAGGAGGTATTGTGGAGAGACCACTTACACAGACAGTATAGAGACAAAGGGAGCAGTAGCTGAAGAGAGAGGTAGGTCCGAGAGAGGGAATTTCAGGATGTGATTTGTTAGCAAGAGCCTCATTTTTGTTCCAAACAGAGATACAGAAGTCTGCTACATTTAGACAGCATCCTCTATTTTAATAAAAATGCTTTGCATTCAAGGATCTCAACGTTTCCCCTTCCGTGGATGAACATTACATATTTTACATAGAAAGAAAAAAAGGTACAGAGAATTTAGGAGACTTGCTCAACACTATTCCATTCAATAAGCCAAAACTAAATCCCATGAATCCCAGCTCCAAGTACCCAGCTCTCCCAATAATTATGTCAAGAAACCTTGTAATCAGCTTGCTGTGGTTTTATATTACTTTCAATAAAAAGGTAATTCTGTTGCTACTAAGATTTTCATACTTCATTTTTTTGACTTTTTGTAGCCTTCCCAAAGAGAAATCTATCTCTTTCTAAGATGATCTTATCTGGAGAGCCAGACTAATTCCATGCAGTTGTGACATGATTCTTCTCTCCTTCATATAAAAGAATATTCATTAAAGAAAAGAGTTTAACTCACTTGGGAGGAATGTTTTCAGGCCTACTTGACCAGTCTGACACCCAGTCAGCACTTTTCTTCAAAACTTCCAACTCTTTCTCTCCTTCTACTGCTTCTTCTTCAGACTGAAAATACACATGGGACAAGCCTTATACACTCAATTAGCTCCTCCTTATGGTATTAAATTGAGAGCAACAACAACAGTGGCAAAATGATAAGCACCAAATGGTGGCAGCTGATAAACGAGCAAGTGTTCTCAGACTACTGATTATTTAGAAGAGATTTTATTATGCTAATAGGAGGATTGGCAGAAGTCAGTACACCACAAATTTTATTACTACATCTAGGACTTCCACATTATTGCAAGTTGTTTGTTTGTTTTTTTAAAACTAACAAAAAAAGATTATTTTAATCCTAAATGTAAGAAGCCAGCATTATGCAAAAAATATTAAACAAAGTTTTTACAAATGGCAAAAACTTTAAGTTGATGACTTTCCATTTACAGCATACAGAATGTGGCTAACGCACAGAAAGACAGCCAAATAAAAAGGTTTCAAAAACAGTATTTTGACTTTTTTAGAGGTATTGTTAGTCATTTAGAATTTGTATTACTTGCAACTAGCAGCTTCTACTGGGTGTGTCCCAGATGCAGTAGGGAAAGGCAAGCACTCGTGACAATTGTCTTGATCCGGAGATTTGACATTACGTCATTAGATGCAAATGTTACCATATAGGAAAAAAATAATTAGAAAGACTAGAGAACGCCACTGACTCTGGTACAAACTCCTTGTTCATATTAAAACATTTTCCTGAGAGACCCTTAGTAAAATAAGATAAACCACTTAAAACATTAAAGCCGGAACCATACCAAAACCAAAAGTAATCAAATATGACAGTCACAAAAGTCAGATGGCAGACCTAACCAACAACTTCATTCAGATCGTTCTGGCTCTATAGGGCAGAACCACACCAGTCCTACTGTTTGGTCAGGTCTTTGACAAAATTAAATGCAAGGTTTCATTCTTCCAGGAATGCTTTTTATTTATACTGCTGAAGACAGCAAATTCTATTAAATGATCAAACTAAGAGTTCAGCATTAGTCTCCTCTCAGTTTGTATTACGGAGATTACTCACTATCATGTGAGCCGACTATCTATAGAGCAATAAACTGAACATCCTGAAATCTTGTGCAGAAATATAAACATTTCAAAAACAAACAGGTTTGACACACAGAGTGCAAGCAGTGTTAAAACAATAATATGACTGCTACTAAACAGGGCATTTCTCAGCTTTAGAGATGTAGCCTCATTTTTCCCCTCACTCCAAAGCTGTTACTCTCTACAAGTCAAATCTCAATTAACACAGAATGTAAGCCTAAACAAAGTTTACTAACCCTGCCTTGTTGTTAAAAGTAATTGTTCTGGAATGTGTTTTAATTTAATAAAAATTTATTCTGAAAGCAAACCCTTATAAGAAAAGATAATTTAGTTAAACTGACAAAAGCTTGAGTGCACAAAAATTATTTATTATACCTATTTACAGGCAGGTGCTATATAAAGTTCCATTGAAAAAGAATGAGTAAAAACCTGCAAGAACAAAGTACAAGACAAGTAAACAGCCTTACCCAAATGACTAAGGGACACCTCCAAATTTTGAATAAATAAGGTTTATATAATTCACTTGCTTGTACTGCAGCTAACAGCCAAGTTTAGGGTCTCAAAATGGACAAAAAAGAACTTGCTAGCAAGCAGTAGTTTAATGCATTTTTTGGACATGTAAAATACATAACATTTTAGATCTTTTGACATAACAGAGAGCTTGCTCTACCTCTCAAGTACTCCCAGTACTGATCTATATAAATATATGATCTATACACAACATCCACAATTTTAAAATATATTTTTTAAAAGTTGATGTATTTTAAAGGTTAATGAAGAAAATACCTGAGAACTACTGTCTTTACTTGTGTGCATTTCCACATCAAAAGTTATCTGTCCATCTTCTTGAGGTGAAGGGCTAAAGAAAAATTGATTTCATTATGTCATTTTGTCATACTACACTCCGCCACCTAAAGAATCATTAGTGTAAATAGCATCTCAGCTGAATCATTTCCACATGCACTTCTGCACACTATTCCAATGAGGTACAGACTACACTACCCTTCAGATCACAAATATCAGTATTAGAAAGTCTTCCAAAATTCCTCATTTTTCCAATTTTTTTTTCCATTTATAATCCTACCTTTCTTAACAGGGTTGACCGTCCTTCCACCGAAACAAAGAAAGCATTGCCCAAAACTTCCAACTGCTACACAAAAGATGTAGATCACTTCCTTCTTTTAGAAAACACTGCCACTATTGTGAATTATACCTCTTTTTGTATCATTACAAGAGGAAACTTTAGGCACCAAAACACCTTTTAATGCTTGGCAACAACACACATTCTCCTCGTTAGCCTCACTTTGAATATTAAAAATTTGGTCATCTACTTGAGAAATTAATCAAACCTCAACCAAGGAAACGCTAGAGAATTTAAGTCAGGAACAATACAAAATGCTGTATGATGCACCAACGCAGGTGTGTCTCATTAAAATGCTAAGGGCATCTTTTTAACCTGACTTAAGCTTTCATGAAAAAGGTGTATTTATAGAAATACCCCAAAAGAACCCAAAACACCACATTTAAGAGCAACTTACTGTTTAGAACTTTTAGAAAAGAATGCAAAATATCAAAGTACCTCCCCTTTCTTGTACGTTACTTCAACTGTCAAAAGGGGAAAAGAATTACCAAAAAGTTAACAAGTGGAAAATTAAGTTTAAAAAAAAAAAAGAAATGTGTCTTCATTCACTTAAAACATGGGTAATGACTGAAAAAATCCTATGCTAGTAGAAGAAACTATACAACCATCATCTAGCAAACATTCCTGGTTGGACTGGAAAGTACTAAACTACTGACAACTAGTTTCTTAGCAACACAGATGTAACAAACTTTATTTTGTATAAATGTAACCATTCCACTTGAAATACTGGTATGGATCATTTTCAGTCTACTACATTTGCTAATTAAATCAGGCCTAACTAATTTTAAAGAGCTTTTATATCTGATCAACCACTTATATAAGCCACATAGTAGACATGACAGTTAGACAGCATTCACCCAGCAAAACCAAAGGAGGCACGAGCAGAAGGACAGCTAAAATTATATATAGAAACCTCTCAAGGATTTCCAAAACTGCCCCAAAACTTCATAGGAAAAAGGTATAATGAACATGTAAGAATATCATAATGCTCACATGTGCCTCAAAGGATTATATTGTTAGATAAGAAATATTTTCCCTCCACAGGAAAAAAAAGTAGAATACTGAAAGCAAGGAGTAAAAATTCCAAGAATCTTTTTTTCCTGTTAAGTCCAGTGATACATTTTATTATGCTTGACTAAATATAAAGCACGCATACATAACACTTATTAATGAGCCAGTAAAATTAGATATTTTTTATACCATATGTGATTTAAGAGAATGTGAAATTTAACTGTGGTGTTGATGTGACTTTCCTGCTCCTGGATTCGTTAGCTTTCTGTAGCAATGATGTATTTTTGAAGTCAGATATCTTATTTGATAGCCAGTTATCATGAGCCAGCAACTACTCCAAATACTGGAACATGACAAACTTAAGCCTGAGAAAAAGCTTTACCCCTCCATTAATATCTAGAGGATAAAAACTGCAATAAATTGCATGGGGGACAGCAAATATTTCTTTACCTGTCACAGTGGGAACTACCTCTTGAACTGCTCTGTCCTGATTCATGCTGGGCGTCCAGGAGAATTTTTTCCATGTCTCCATTGTGGATGGAGGATGATGAAGGGACATGTTCCAGACCTCCGTTTTTCCCATTGCCATTATCATTGCTATTTCCATTGCCGTTCATCTGTAACTCCACCCAGGAACCTGTTGGGCCAGCCAGACATCATTTCATTAAAAGCAGTGGAACTAAAAACCATCTTAAGTTTATCAATTACACACAGAAAAAAACATGAATATGGTGAATTCAGATAACATACACTGCTGCTGGGAGAAAGCTCATAAACATGTACTGGAGACAGGAGTGATGTGCTTCTTCCTCTTTCATAAACAAACACACCCCTAAAAAAGTTACATTTTGTTGCTACCTACCTCCTGAGCTAGTCAAATAAAAACATCCTCTTTCTCCTCAACTATTAATACGCCAAGTTTCTCTCTGCAGTTTGAAGTTTCAATTACCTATGTAGCACTCAATGTTGTAAGACATAACGCTATACCAGCTAGTAGAAAGAAAATTAACTCTATCCCAGCCAAAACCAGGACACTCAATTACACTTCCCTGTTCTACTTCTACATTCCTTTTTGAAACAAAACTTTTGGCCCCTAGCCCCCTACTATACAACTCCCCCTCCTGCAATTTCATGTTCTCCTTCTTCCCTCTACTTCCAAAGGCTCCGAATCAAACCCTGATTTTTAGCCACATCAGTCAGCCAGGCTGACTCCTCAGGCCTCATTCAACTTTGCCCTGGGCCTCTAACAAACATCTCCCACCCAATGCCATCTGCCACCTGTCCTATCCTACCACACCCTTAATGGGTCCTACCGCTATTCAAACCATCAGAAGCTTGAGGTAGGCGTTATGTTTCCTTACACAGGTAAAGTACCATGCTAACATACGTTTCATTGCAGTTAGATTAAAAGATTTCACTGCTAATAAGCCAAAAAAAAAGAACCGAGTAGCATGAGAAATCCAGAGGTCTCACATATAATAAGTTAGTAATTTCAATGCCATCACTTCAGCCTCTTTTTTTTTCCTTAGCCAGGTAAGCCTGTATGGCCTACAAGTTGAGATTTACTGGGTTTTCCCCTTTTTTTTGTAATTGTACCTATGGGATATCCATGTGTGCACTGAGATTCGACAAAAGAGCAAGAGTATATCATAAGGATAAAAGCATCTGCTAAAAAATTCATATATGCTGTAGTTAGGTTGAAGATTCTTGTTTTAAAATGTCTTCATTTGCATTTTATGTGCAGATTAACTAAATGCAAAACAACATTTACCAGTATGTTCGTTAGTGACATTTCAATTGGAAACAAATGGAAACAAACAGGTTTTGAAAATATTCTTAATTCATAAACATACCATTTAATGTCCTGAGGGATAAAGATAGAATTCTACTGCTTTATCTGTTCCAAATATTTAAGTACATACCCTATCGAATTGCAGTTCCAACCTTCTCATTAAGACATATAACAAGAATCACTTGTCCATACAGCCACTTTATTAGCCATGATTATGGAGGGAAAGATCTCCAATTTCTCAAAAGCATGCTGTTTTCAATTTGACATTATTTCCCATTATCAGTCAGATAATGATTTCACACATGTATATTATGTCATCACAACTCCTATGTAATTTAATTTATACCACCTGAGGTTGAGTGCTTTCAGGGTTTTTGTTTCATTGATTTTTATTTTTTTTTTTTTTAAAGTTCTGACGTCTTCACCACTGAGGTAAAAATACTCAAGAAAAGACGAGAAAGCCTAAAGATACACATACAACAGCTGAAACTACTTTTTAAACATTATTTTTACAGGTTCTAAATTTTAATACTGATTTCTTGACTTCTGAAATGCACCTTAGAGTACCTGCACTTATTTTTTATAGCAAAGTTTTGGCTCTGGGAACTGTATCAGTGACACAGGAAGGGATGTTTGTCATAACAAGTCCACCTATTTTCAACTTGATTTTGTGAAGCTGAAACAGAGTTTATCCTTAGTACCGATTATTAACTACGCCATTATACTGATGACCATAGAAGCATCATACTCTTAAAGAGACCTGGTGGTTTACAGTCTGGTGTCCCCAAGCTGTATTCACAAACAAGGAATTCAGGGTGTGCACAGAGCTCTTGTGCACAATCACACGAGGTACACCAACTCTGTACTACACACAGAACTTTTCAGATAATGAAGTGTTAACCGGGAACAAGCAGCCTTTGCTCGGACTAGTCAGTATGAGACACAGAGACCATATTATTTCAGATTTATGATGACTGCTGGTGTTTCAATTTCAAAATAAAAAGGCCACACTAAGAACTACATCAGGAGGGTAGATTTGCCTCATAGCAACACCTCCACAGCAAGAGGCCACACCTGCAGAAAAGCATGTGGCAGCTGCAGTTGGGAGACAGTTAGGCCAGAAAGCCATACATTCCACAGTAGCCATTTCGGAGCAGAGAGCATCTATTGGGAGAATTACAATGCTCAGGATCTGCAGAGACATCTATCATAAAAAAAAAAAAAAAAAAATCAGCAGGGAGTGACAAACAATGTGAAAAGAACAGAGGGCAAAGGTGCAAGGGGATGTCATCCTCTGACACCAAGCATGGGCAGAGAAAAACCCAGCGGAAAATGATCAGAACTGGTTGCTCTAGTATGCAGCTACTAAACACACCTCCACAGCACTTAAGATTATGCACAAATAAAATCTTTATTAACATTTATCCCAGACTGACAAAACTTGCCGTTTATCTAAAACGCGTTGTGGCCATACTAGGAAGAACACTCAAATTAAACTGTGAGTAAAGAGTCCCAACAAGTCGAGCAGTAGTTTACATGACAAGCAGCACGTTCTCCATCTGACCTCACTTTTAATGAGTCAAAATACATTCAAGGAAGCGTAATCTGACATCAAGCTAAAACATGCTACATACTCCCACTGGCAGTCACAACCGGTTTGGGAGAGGGAGCCCAAGAGCCCTAGTAGTTTCAAAGACTCTGATTAGAGGGACAGAAATCTCTGCTTCTTCAAAAAGATGCACAGGAATACAGTTGAGAGTAAACCGCCCACACAATAAAGGGTGCTTTTTGCCCCAAGCTTCTGTCAAAACTAAGGAAGTTACATTAATCACCCACATGAGAACTCTTAGTTTTACCATATTTCCAACTTGACAATAAAACAAGAAACATGGTAGAATGAAGAGCAGTAGAATTAAGAAATACGGCAAAATTGTCCTCCCTCACAAATCACATGACCACACAATTTGGGGTAAAAAAAAAAAAACAAAAACAACAACAACAAAAAAACCCAAAACCCAAGCCAAAACTGTTTCTATGAAGGGTATTTTTCTCCAAAATTATCTGAATTTTAGCCATGTTCTAAGGCTAACTATTTCACTATGAATTGATATACACTGACTTTAACTGCATGTTTTTCCGTAACTGGTGGACTGTTTAAACAACAGTAGCTAAATGTGTGTGGGAAGATGCACTTCATCTTGTTTATTCACCCTGTGATTTCACTTGGGTGGGTGGGGTGGACATATCAAGGACAGTATATAGATTATATACATATATACACATTATAAAATACTCCAAACCAGTAGCTCACAAGTCTGAGCCATGGTCAACTTGAATAAGCTAAGAAATATCACTTCTACAATGAAGAACACCATTAACAAAAAAAAAAAAAGCAGCTAAAAAGAGAGAGAAAAAAAAGAAAGCTGTTCAGATTCCCATAGTGGTAATTATTAAGCAGATTTTCCATGACAGAGGTAGATGGGTTCCTGCCTAAGGTGGGATTTCTTCTTTTTTGTCAATATGTAACAGAGCTTTATAATAATTAAAATATAGGAAGCATCTAGAATTCCCAGAGCAAGCAAGCTTTTTTTTTTTTTTTGGTGAACCCAACAAAGCATAGGTTCAGTTACCAGTTTTATTCCCAGGTCTTCTGACCTTCAATTCAAGTGCTAAGGGATCTTTGAATGAAAGGCCCTAAACAGGCACAAATGACATACAGAACAAAATGAATAAGTGTCTAAGCTCATTAGCCTGAAAAGGTTCACTCAAAAGCTTATATAATGGCAGAAAATGTACCTATAACACCAAAGCATTGTGGAGCGGCTGAACATCTGAAAGCAGCACTAAGCCTACATGGAGCCGATTGGCTGCATTTGTTTTGTTCACGGAGCACAGACTATCAAACATTTCCTCTCATACCTTGTGCTCACCACCTTCAGTAATCACATTGATTTTGCTAAGCCTTTACATGCTGATCCAGCAATAAGATCTACGTGGGCAGATCAAGCACAGACTTACAGTGCACTCATCGCTTGTTGCTCCTATCTTACAGCAGGTTAACGTGTCCCACAGGGTAAATTAACATACTAACAGAAAGCAAAAAGGAAATATTAAAATATAGAAGCATCGAAGATCACAATTTCTAAAGTAAGCTTCGACTTATGCACTAGGCACGTCACAACTTTAAGACAGCTTAAATTGTTATTTAAGTATGCTAACAGCCCTGAATAATTTGCTAAAATACCTATTTAACACAGGTGAACGCTCTTGTAAACTGCCATCATTATCACAAGATGTAGTGCTACCATAACACAATAGCAGTGTTATGAAATGGGCACAGTTTATTCTTCTTTAATACAATTCCCACTGAGTTACGGGGGATCAACCAACCGATATATTTCGTGGTCAGTTTAACTTCATTGTAAACCACGAAGGTAACAGTTAATCATTAATGCAATTTATTCACCTCTTCCACAGCAGTATCCTTAATAATTACAAACAAATGAAAGGATACATTGAAGCAGCTGTTTAAAAGGAGGGAAAAGCATCTGCCAAGTAAGTACGAGAGCCTACATAAAAACCACCGATGTGCCTTACTAGTGTTATCCTAGTAACAAAAGGATGCAGCAGAGCAGCTGACATAGATGCCGGATATAGAGGAAAATAGCTCACGTCAGTGGTATTGACTCAGCCCCTGAATAAACTCATTCCCACAGTCACGCTCCTCCCCCTACCCTGCTGTATCCCCATCTTAGCTGTTAATACCAGCCACACGAATAAACTCAGTTTAACCACGAAACAAACCTGCTCCTGCTCTCCTCGGCTAGCACCCGGCCACGGCGCTCGCTCGTTCCTCCGGCTGTCGCTCGCCGTGGCCGA
>NW_010972598.1:13483708-13483983 GCF_000737465.1 Haliaeetus leucocephalus | reverse complement strand
GTCCCCCGCCCCGTTCGCGTTCGTTTCCACACGCTAACGGCGGCCGCACTCACTGTTGAGGCCCGGTTCGGTATGCGTCCCCTCAGCCGGCGGGTTGTTGTTGTTGTTGTGCTGCTGCTGCGGCGGTTCCTGAGGGCTGGACATGGCGGCGCAGGAGCGGCGACTGAGGAGCCGCTGAGGCTGGGACAACAACAACAAACCTGGACTCCGCTCCGGGCCCGGCCACCCCGCCTCCTCACCACTGCGCAGGCGCGGGTCGCGCCGCTCCCGCCCTC
>NW_010972598.1:13452316-13483697 GCF_000737465.1 Haliaeetus leucocephalus | reverse complement strand
AGGCGCCGGCGGCCCCGGGGCGCGTGCCGCGCACCATGGCCCTCGCTCACCGTGCTTGCGCACGTCCCGCCGCCGGCGCGCGTGCGCAAAGGGCGGGCGGTCTGTGAGGGGAAAAGGCGCGGGAGGGCGGCGAGGGGGGAGAGCTCACCTCAGCGGGAAAGGCGGGCTGGAGGGGCCCGGCTCTCGGGAAGCCCGCGGACGGCGCCCTCCTCGCAGGAGAGACGGCTGATCGCGTTCCCTCACCTTGGCTGGAGGCTGAGCCCCCAAGGCCTTGCAGCCCTTTTCCAGGCGGTGGAGCCTGTTCTGTTTCTAGAGAGGACCTGTCAGACCCCTGTCACGGTTATCGCGGTACCCATCGGGGCTCCAGCTCAGACGTGTTTCCACATGAGAGATTGCAGCAAAACCTCCTCCCTTAGCAGAGCGGGTGTGAGGTAACCTGTCAAACCTGCATGGCGCAATGGTACGAGTCTATGAACGCTTCTTTCCCCTCTCATCAGTCTTCCCTTTGCCTCAGATAAGTTGTAAGTTAACTACTAGGTCCATCAAATATAGTTAAGGCACTGTGGAAGAACTAATGGTTTTTAAGATTAATACCCACCTGAAATGACAGCGTTTAGTAGACAAGCCAATCTCACGCATGGGAGTTCTTTTAATTCTCGGCACACAGTTAAGATGGAGAAGATGGCATCTCTGTAACAAAATTGGACTCGTTCTTCACTGGGATGCAAAATCATAGCTACAAAAAGTGAAATTTGTAGTGTGCACCAGTTTCCTTTCAGCATGAAAATGAAGAGGCAACCTCAGGCTATTTATGCACATACTGCTGTACTGAGAATGGGAGTAACACTGAATTTCCATGAAATAGATTTTCAAATGCAGTGAGATACAGCTGCAAACATCTACCTTACCCTGCTGAGGTTTCTTCAGTCATAATGTGAGTAGCTTCTGTGCCAATAATCTAAGTCACTTTCATGTAATGGTCATATATAGAAAATAAGGTTCTAAATTATTCATTTCAAGGTAAGAGTCAATTTTATCTTGAAAATCGGGCGAGTCAATTCCTCAAGGCAGAATGACTTTTCATAGATACCTGGTATGGCAGTTAGCAGAACCTTTACTGGGATTCTTCTGTTTCTAATGTCCTCTTTCACTCGCATTCTCTAACAAAAAGAACCAGCAAAACTAACTTCCTCACAGATGATTACTTAACTTGCCTTCACAGCTTGAGAAATCACCTTTACTAACTCCACTCCATCTGACATCACTTAAACTTCAAAGTTTACTTTGAGGCCTAGAGTCTTTTTGGTGGAACATCATAACTTAAGTCCCATCTCACACATACATATAAGCGTTTTGCTTCCCAGCAGCAGTAAAGGAGTCTTTTACATCATAAACCCCTTCCATCAGCAGCCACGAGAATATGAACTGTGGTTTTTTACTTTACTGTACCCATAGTAGGAATTCAGTAACAGTAATACCTTCAGAGACAGAAGTCACACAGATGCATTTCCATCAGTGTTTGTTCTTCCATTACCTCCCCATTACACAGGCAAAGAAATAGCTTTTTTTTCTGTTTGTGTCAGGAGTATTTCAAGCTAGAGAAAAAGCCTGTATGTACAGCTGTCACAATTGTCCCATACTAGAATACTGGTTTCAGAGGTTTTTCATCTTCTATTCATCTATGCTATGTTGACAAGCATCCAAATACTTAAGTGTGGACATCTGAAATCACCTTTTGTAACGCTGACCTTTCTTACCAAATTGACTGCATACCCTGCATGACTGTACTGAACATTTAATCTTGTGGAAAAAACAGATGTCTCTGGGATATCACTGGAGGACAACTAGCTACGTGTAGTAAAAAGAAAGCAGTAATTTAAATAATTTAATAAACCAGCTGCTGACAGGTAGAAAGGCTACAGATACATTCTAGATTGGAATCAGAACAATGAGCTACTTATGATTTTGAATAGAAAACCTGCCTAGGTAATCCTATCGTACTTTGCAACCCCAACAATCACAGGCTAGCATGATGAGTATTTGTCATCTCCATCATTAAGGAAGCATTTGCTCTAATACCTGTGGCATGAATATTTATCAGTAAAGTGGGACTACTAAAATTTCTGAGTCAGAAATAAATTGATCAAGATTATAGAGTGAGTCAACGCAGAGCCAGAAATAGCATTCACAAGTCCTGACTTTCAGCCCTGTGCTCTAACCACTACACAGGTTCCTTAAGGCAGTTGAAAGATGTAATTAATGTTTGTAAAGTAATTTGAATCCTTGGATGGAAAATGCTATGACAATAGCAAGGTTGGAGGAACAGAAAACCACGTTAATAGAAGAGAAACAATAGCCATAAACTCCTGGGAAAGGCCTTTCGTACTCAAGTGCAATAAAAAGGTTTTTCTTCTAGAAAGTTATAAAAGGCCTTTAAGTTGATTGAAATCAAACAAGTAACAAAATTTATCTCACAGAGCTGAGCCAAGCTAATACCACTGTTTTATTCTCATGGTTCCAAGGTGTTCTAAATGTTTGAAGCAATTTAAGTAAAGAATGATCTGAAGTCTTAAACACGCTGCGATTGCTTTTGTTTTCTTCATTTAGTACTACTTTGCCCCAAATCTGAAGAAAATGCTAACCTGCTGCTAAGATGGATGCCACCCCAGCAAACACAAAGGCAGTCTTTTCCCTACACACCTTGGTTGGTTTCTTTACGCTGGAGGTAGCGATGATGTGCGCTGGAAATGCTTTTGTCGTATTTTATATTTAGCAACAACTGATCAAACGACAGTCCTTGCAGACAACTGGCGCTTCCAAAGATGACTTCAAGGGATAGTCACAACATCCAACCTTGATCCCTTGCGTTTTTGAAGCACCCACCTCTTGTTGGTAACATTTTGCCTCCTAGTGGAGAGCACCCATACAGAAAAACTCCTCTCAGAAAAAACTGCAAGTGCTCTTTTCTTGTAAAAGAAACAATAGATTGTTTGCAAAAGGTTGAGACTATTAAAATTCAAGGGTAGATCGTGTAGAGAAACGGAAGTCACACTGTTTCTTAGTCTCTCAGCTGTATCACAGCAGAAAGAAATGCTTACTGTTTTTATTCCAGCCACTATTGCTTTCTTCCACCACTTGTTTTTACAAGCCCAAACCTTTCTATACCAGGTTAAGATGTTTGCCAAGAGCAAACTTAGACAAATCATTCAAGCCACTGACAGTCATTATGCAGCAACCTCACTTGCAGCACAGCTCTCCCCATACCTATTCAGTGCGCCAGTCCTCCAATTTACAACAGCTGATTGCATGGGAAAGCGTAAGGAAACATCTCCCTCCGTTCAATTGCAGTCACAAGTGTCATGTTGTGAATTGGGAGATTATACACCTTCTCTACAGCCTGAGATGAAGAGCTGAAAACTAGCACATGGAATTACTTCTTAGTTACATCATACCCAAGAGCAACCAATTCCAGAGCCACCAATAAACAACCCCCCCCAAATTAGTATTCCATTATCCAGCAGCCCCTCCACAAGAGGGGGAAAAGTACAGGCTCCTGCTTATCAGCTCTGAGATTTTTCCAATTAGGCTGAGAATAAAAGAATAAGTATTTAAGTAATAAATGCTGGAGTAGAAGTTACACTCCTGCCTCAACAGAACAGTAAGGGAAAGCAGGGTGTTGCTGCATACCCAACGTGTTTTCAAGGCAGCAGGCACTTCAGCCACAGAACTTGCCTATACCGCAGCATTGTACCAGTCAGACAACCAACTTACACTGAACGTTAATTGGCGGCAGTAGTATCACTGTGGTTCAGAATATGGTTGTAATTTTGCAGATACTAACCACTTAAGTGGTAGTTGGCATTTAGGTAGCATCACTGGCTTCAAGACAAGACACTAGGGAACAGAACTCCTTGTCTGTATTTAGCTGGTATTCAAGGACCGAGAATGGAGAACATGCATTGGTTTCGCTGGGCTCTGGAAGAGACCGCTAGAACAGAGCAGCTGCTTTTCTGCAAGAATTCTGCAGAATTACCCCTGCACCCACCCAGCTTAGCAAGCTGTCTAGGGTAAGGCCCAGAAATCACAACTCAGAAGCTAGCAGAATGGGGTATGTTCAACATGCAGTAGGGAAGAAATCAGCAATTTCAAAAATACCTGTGAATAGAGAAAAAGGAGAACAGGAAAGAGGATAAAAAGCAACCTGACAAAATGTTTTCTATGCATACTTTTATTAATAAAATATAAGATTTACAGCATATGTCAATGGACAGTGTGCTTAGAGAATTATCTAGTTGGATAGTATGACACCAAAGTCAGTAGCTGGTTTTGGTGAGGGTAAATTAAACCTCAGATGACATGCCAGGGATCACTGCTACTGACGAAAACCACAAAGCTTTCCCAAGACTACCTTTAAAACCCCCAACTCCATCCCAACATGCACAGCTGAGGTCCAAGAGGCAGTTTTGCTTGAATGTAGTATTGCTAGGAGGCTGCACTCTGTTCTATGTGAAATCTACCTGTTCCGTTCTGTGTCGTCTTCATATCCTCACTTCTTTTTGTGTCTGTGCTAAGCAACTTGTCAGATATTCAGTGCATCGTTCGGGATATAGATACGCACAAGAGCAGCAGTCTTGATACCACGACCATCGATCTTCCCAAAATAGCAGTTATTAAACCTACGCCATTCTTTGCAAAATGGAGATGAATGTTACCAGCTCTGATGCAAAAGAAGCGTCTAATTACCTCTTTGCCCTTGCGAGAAGATAAAGAATAAACCTTGGCCCTGATCCTGTAAACACCTATACACATGATTAATGTTACTCAACAAGTTGTTTCCTTAACTATTAGCAACTATAGTCATTTGAGTAAAATTAGTCACATGCTATGTAAGTACGAGTAGGGCCTACTAGTTTATTCACCCATTGGAAAACAGCTGCTGTCCCTGGGGCAGTTAAATTTTTTACAAGGCTAACAGGTGAGAAAAAAAAAGGTAAAATCCTTACAAAGGCTCATGGTCAGGCATGCATGTTACAAGACAAATACTGTATTTAAGAGAACCAGATCTAATAAAGATTAGATTTTTTACATTTTCAAACCACTGCACAAGGACTGAAAGAAATTAGAGTATGGTTGCAATAGTAGTCTTGTTAACAACCTCTAACCCAGCCATAATTTTACAGCAGAAACAGTATCTTAGTTGTTCAAATAATAGAGGTATTACAATAACTACCTATAACTAAGCCACAGAAATAATTTAAATATAGGTAACTGAAAAGTAAAAGTTCTCCCAGTCAAAGTAAGTTCACTATGACTTCATTCTGAACATTTCCGTGAAGGAAGAATAAACCTAAAAGCACAATTAGCAAAAATATCTGGAGGTAAAAACTCATGAGCCTTATAAAGCATCAATATCTAGTTCATCTTTGGATAAGCCTTATTTGCTGAAGAGTTTAAATCTCTCAAGTAACTATGAACACTTATTTCATGCAGCTTCTGTACTCCACGTATTTTCTGACCGTTGCACCATTTAACATTTCTGTAAGTGCAGTAACTTTGCAAAGCCAAAAGCCAGAAGAAACACTTGCATGGTAAAACTACATTTCCACTCAGTTACTGATAGCAATAAAATACAGAAAATAGAGCATCTCAGAATGCAGTGTAGTAATTATCTATGTAATCACATGGTATTTTGTACTACATAACATCATACTGCCAGACAAGAATTCAGACAACTTTTTAAAAAGCCACAGGGGACTTTGCGCTTTAAACAAGGCATTAAAGGTATCGTATCCTAAAACAAGGCAGTAAAAGCAGGACGAAACTAAACATTAAGACATTAGTCCCATAAAATGGATTTTAAAACCTGAAAATTCTATTCCTGTTCCAACTGAAGCAATAGTTTAAAAAAAAGAGCCTTTAAGGACACTGGAAGAGTAACTGACCTGTTCAGATCATGGCAAAATCTGACAGCAGTTTATGGTTTTGAAATGGAAGTGGTCAACGCATACTATGGCTGGTATTCTTGTCATTCATGAATGAATGCAGATACTTGTGAAATCCCTCCCTCTCTTCATTCCCATGAAAAATAATTAATACTGGTTAAAATCATTACAAAAAACATCATTTTATTTTCATGCATCTAAGGTAAAACACAGAGTATTTGTATAAAGAGGTAGATTAAAAAAAAGAAAACAGATTCTCCATTCTTTGTCACTTTTATTCAGTAGTTTGTTTGTTTTTTTTCCTTATTTTCTCTTTTTTTGGTGCCAGACACGGCAAGGAGTGATTACAGTCAACTGTTTATTAAAACATTTGTTGCAACACAGACCCCCTATACCACTGACCCCAAACGGACCCATTTCATGTGCTTTATTTCGTGTGTGTGGTTTTTTTTTTTTTTCTATACACCACCACCAAGGCTAGGTGGAGGGGGATGAAAGGGAAAGGGGGAGTCCAGGAGGCCAGAAGGAGGAGGAATGCTACAAGCCACAGCAAGAATGAGCTGTATTTAATAAAAAAAGGGGGCCACGAATGATACAGTAATGAGGTTACACAATTAAATCCCATAGCATGATTGAAGGCTTTCCCTGTGTTTGACGTCATCACAATGGAAGGCATAAAAAGTGGAGTAAACCGATGTTGATACAGTCCAATCTAGTCCATTAGGCAAGATGGTGCAAGTAGTCATTTAAATTAAAAAGTGCCCTATCCTCACCTAAATGGCTAGCAGACATGGAGAAGAACGCAGTGACAGATCAACAGAGCTTTCTCCATGTAGCTATAAAAGTGTGTTGTCATATGGCACATTTTTAAACACTGGAAAGGGGTGCCATAATGGACCTCTCATTCTCTTTCGTTTACAGGTACAAATGCTAGATTCAACTATTTCAACTATGCAGGAAGTGGACTCTTCAGTTAGGAATGCCAACCCTAATTCATTTTGTCTTGAAATATATACAAGTTGTTTGTAGTAGCTACAGCAATGATGTTTTCCTTAGGATGCCAGGCTGTGTGTAGAATCTTCTTATTGAAGTCTAGGCTGTCAACACTGATTTCATCCTTCTTTCGCTTACCACTTGCGCATACTTTACGTGGCTTCAAAACGGTACGGGGTTTATTGTTTTCCCGGGATGCCTCTAAGGTGATGTCTCGCTTTGTGTTTCTGTCAAACATTCTGAAGAAGTTGTTGTAAGATCCCGTCATGACAATGCTACAGAGAGGGGGAAGGAAAAAATTAACAGTTCAGTTGAAAAGAACCTCCCCTTTTACGAAACCTCAGGGTTCCAACTAAGGTCATGCCTTATTATGTAGCAGAAAGCAGGCAGCCTTGCCCATAACTTCTACATTCTCAAGTGAAACTAAGACATTTGAATGTTTTATAGATATATATATATTTAAAAAAAAAGGTATCTTTCTCCTTAACTGGACCTTTTAAGGTACACACTTTGTTATCTAGCACTTCAATGCAAATGTTATCATTCAATTTGATTCTCATGCACACATAGGGAAGTGATCTAATGAAAGCCAAATACATCGGATTTTTAGCCATGTAATTTCAGTTACCCACAAGTTGCATGAATTTAGGTACTAACTAACATAACTAGTTTGTGATAATACCTTATAGGAGATCCTTATTCTGTATCAGCTTTTCAGAAGGACAAATACACCTACTTACTTCCCTGTCCTTCCTTTGCCTCAAAAAAATATTTGAACAGACAGATGCTAAGTTTAAAAAAAAACCACTGTGTCTGATGATACTGATAGGGATACAACGAGCTGATATACATCTAGCAAATAAGCAGTTAATGACATCATTAACACAAAGGCGATAGCTGCCTTAAGTGGTATTATTGCCTAGTCAACCATGCCTGAGCCAGGCAAACTTGACAACTCATTGTAAGGAAGAAGATTCCTAGAAGGCTTTTCCCAAGTGTTCTACCTTTTGACAAGGCAGCTTAAACAGAACACACACACGCAGGTTCCCCAACAGGCCTGGTGCAGATTCTTACAGATAGAACACGCGATCAAACAACCAGGTTTGAGTACATGGGCCTTATTCCCATACAAATCATTCCAAAGTCAGATCATAACAGATGACACAGGAGGAAAAAAAAAAAAAAAAAAAAAAAAAAAAAAAAAACACCACCACTAGGAATAATTAACCTAGTGGATTAGGGTATTGGTAGTATTTCACCAGTTAAAGTTTGCAGAAAACCATCTCTAATCTTACGGCTTTGCCCATCTCTCCAGTTTAAGCAACTGTAACATTAGATTAATATTTCATTCTGGCGAAGTGACAAAACTCCATTTCCAGTCAAATTCTACCTCTCCTCAGTACACTAAGGCAATTCTCTATAATCCTATGCTACAACATCAAGGGTTAAGAGCTAATATATATACGTTAAAGTCTACTGCAGTACTAAAATATTATCCAAGCCAGTCCATGATTAAAACCAGACAGATATTTAAGGCCATACTTCAAGTTGCCAGTTTTAAGAATAACCTGGAAAGGTCTTAAGTGCATATAGAGAAGAATTAAACTTGCCTGTCTGATCCATTCCAACAGCATTCAAATTTGTCAAAAATGCAATCATTCTCATACAGTGAGCAAAGTTTACTTCTGAGGTATTCATGCACCTGGAAAAGAGTTAGTTCGATAAACTGAACAAATACTGAATTTGCATACCTGTAGAATACCCTTCATAGATTCTGTTCCAAAAGTAATTAAGTATCTGACAGTGCTTACACCCTACCCACAAGAGCACACACAGCTCCCTCCTCTGACTGTATGGATAAAGAACAAAATGAACAGACACATGAATTACCATATTCTGCTCCACAGAGATTTCAAATGAACTCAAATAGTAGCAAGTCACTCAGGGTGGGGAAAGCAACATCTCCAAAAACTTGGCAATTCTTCAGAATGCTTTCCCCTCTGAGCAGTTGTCATACCCTCACTACCTTTTCAGATATGTGAAATGATTTATCAGACTTTGCTTCTTTCTAAAAATCATGCTTTGGTGACTGATCTTCCTCCTATGTTTGACAAAGAGGATCCCTTCACAAATTTTCTTATAAAAAGAGAACACCACATCAATTCTCAGTGCCAGCTAAAAACATTTCCTGCAAAGGAAATGTTTTACCTCCTATTTTCTCCAGGAAAGAACAGCAGACTATGAAAGTCAGCTGAAGACTCTGAGAGATGTGCTATCTCATGGCTGAAGATTACCTCTCCACACTTCCATTGTGTAAGAGGGAGGCTTTTTCATAACCAAACTGGGGTTTGGGTTCTGCAATCAGCCTGCAAATAGCAAGGTCCTTTAGCACGTGTGTGGAACCCACAAATCTCATTGATGCTTTGCCTGGACATAGTGATCTATAGACAAAAATTTAACTGCCACATCAAGACCGTTATTAAGACTGAGCATCCTTCAAGGTTTTAATTTCTAGCCTACATCATCTTCACCAAATACCTGGTATGTTTCCACAGGTCTATTTTCCATATTTAAATCCCAGATCTTCACTGACAGGTAATCTCTAGTCATCATATATCGACCACTATGGCTAAATTTGACATCAGATATGGAAGAGATGATTTCAGAGAAAAATGATCTGTTGCTAGGATCTTCTGGTTCTTCAAACACTGTATAAAAATAAGATAGGCATTTCAAGAGGTAAATTTATGTCTCTTGCATGTTCTTTTCTTTCTGTCTCTTAGAAGATACACCCAAATTATGTTAACATTTTCTCATTAAGCTTGCCACTTTGGGCTAGTCTGCCTGCACTATATACAATAACTTTCAACAAGAAGGCCTTATAATACAATTCCCATACCCTGAAACATTTTATTTTCATAGCAAGTCAAAGTCAGCTTCTAAATAAGTGAACTACTCATTAATATTCAAAGTCTTCATTCACACATAGATCTCTAGCATAAAGTACAGACTAAACAACTAGTATTTGACTTCCTGAAGCCTGCAGAAAGCCATTCCTAGTCCTATTGTCTAGGCAGACTCCCCAGCTTAAGCTGCTAATACTTTTATTCACTACTTTTACTCTGGCAAAATATAAAATCTCTTTTTAAGATTTATTTAGATTTTTAATCTATTCAATACACTACAGAAATCCAACACAAATATAGACACAGACTTCAGTGTTTAACAGATTCCGAGTGCTTAGTTTCATCTAACAGCAAGACACCATATTCCACGAAAAGACAATCAACAATGCAGGACAGAACTTACATTTTGAGTGTCTGTCACAGAGTGCTGATGCTCTCATATCACAGAGACGAATCGTTCCTTTACTGCTGCTGTATACAAATGTATTACAGCTGTTTGGGTGGAACTCTGCAGCTGTTATCACCTCTGTGAGCTCTTCCATGTTGGCAGGCTTAATATCTACAATATCTACAGCATTTTGTTAAGAAATTTTCCCCAGTTTTCATAACATGTTTTTCAGCTTTAAATATATTCAGCAATGCTTCTTCAGTTCGCCAAAGTATATCTGAAATAGCCAAACAGAATTAAAACAAGCCAATAAAAGCAAAATAATGCTCAAAATTTGGAAGCAGGACAAAGCTTCCACACCAAAGGCTGTGGGACCCAGTCAAAAACTGGATAGAAGTTAAAATTAAGTTCCACAATTTGTCTAGAAAGCAAGACCATAACATTGCATTCTGTATCAGTTTGAAGTTAATTCTTAACAGCACAAGCCTGCTTAATTTTTTGCTCCACTTCAGCAGTAATTAATTCCATACTAGATATATGTCACCCAAGTTTTCTCACATAGAACTTTACTTTGCTTAAATTCCAATTACACTACTACATTATAAAGAAGGCATGTGTGATTTCTGCTCAGGATCATGTTGATTTGTCCACAAATCTCTGCTCCCAGCAATGGGACTGAACACATATTCCTGTGATCCTACTGCCTGCGACATTTGTAGGCGCACATGCGAGAGGGGTTGATGGTTAGGTGAGAAGGTAAAAAAAACACCCCACAAACATTCTTGAGACAAGGATGGTAGTCCTCTGACTTGCCTCCTACTGCAACTCAAGAAAATTTTCACACAATAATTTACTGTAATGCCCCCTTCCAGAACTGCTCATCTAACTTGAAACCTTAAGCTTTTTTCTCTTCTAAAAGAGTCTGTTTTTCACCATTCAAATGACTAGTTCTCCTTATATTGCTCATGCTGAACCACCTCTCCAGAAGTAAAAGTCCTTACAACTACTAGGGAGAAATAACCAGGAAATGGAGAAACACGCTATATAAAAAGCTTTTCATGAAAGAAAATACAATCCAACAGTTTTGTTGTAACCAAGCTGTTCCCATCATATAAAACAGTGCAAAAAAGATACTAAAACTTCTGTCTGTAATTTCTAGGTGCCACAGGTTAATCCGCAAGTCATCTGCAGATAAGTACGTTTCATAATCGCTATTAATGGAGATGGAATTGATGTGATACGTGTGAGCATTGGCAAATATTCTTCGTGGACTAGCTTCAACCATGAGGTCCATGGGCCTGAATACTGGCACCTGCAAAAAACCACAAAGCAATGACAGTCTGAGATGCAAACGTACTACAAACACATTGGCACTCACAGTCCTTCAGTACACCAAGCCAATTAAAATATCTCAAAATCACCTGAGAAGTAAATGTGTCTGCCAGCTGGCATCACAGAAAATGTAAAGCTGATAATCTGATGGGGCAGGTACTCACTGAGCCACAGGCTAATCTGCGTCCCCGGGGGGAGGGAGAGAAGAAATCACTTGAATGCGGCTAATTCAGAGAGAGCAAACTACTCACCCGTAGTGTTGTAACTGTAGTAGGATCCCTATACCGTCCATCTTCTTCCTTTAAATTATAACCCTCTGGTCTTTTGTCCCTTTCACTGATTTTCCATAACTTTATTGTTTTATCTGAAATAAACCAGCCACAGTTTAAAATCAAAGTTCTAGCAAAGCTACTAGTCTTCACAGTTGATGCACTTTTAACATGAAGCCTTCAAACAAGACAAGACCACCTACATGTACCAAAAAAGACAAAAAATCCTGCTTGGAGAAAACAAGATAAAAAGCATTAAAAAGACCTCCTCCACAGTTTGTTCTTTTTATAGAAGTTATAGCAAGTTTCAGTTAGAACCAGGATTGTTATGAATGACTAATATAAGCTCTCACACAGTTAGTTATACACATACGAAGGTACTGAATGACAGCTTAGCTAAGCCCCTTTGCTATAAAGCAACCAAATCAAAAATGACTAAAGTACCAGCTCTTGTTGTGGGACTTCTGTATCCAGGTAAGACAGAACAACAGTAGAGTTAAACAGCGTAACTCTTGTATAGCCACATCCCTAGATACTTGCATTTAAAACCAACTTGCTTCCAGACTTTTCAAAGTAGAGAGGATTAGACAAAACCGTAATAGCAAACCAATGTAACAACAGGTTACCATGCAAAATTAACTGTTACGAAATGACTTACCATTTGTAGACAATAAAAACTGAGCAGCATTTTTCTGGGGTAACCACCTAATTTTGTTGATCTTCTCTTCAATTTCTAAACTTTTCAAGTAGTCAAACTCTGGTTCATGGCTTTGAAAGGTACTGTAAACATTGTATTCTCCCCTACTGTGAGACTGGGTTTTGTTCTAAAAAGAGAATTACATGATCAAGATACATATGCAGTGTACAGAATGCTTTTCAAGGCTGCTGGCAGAAGCCAGAACTAGATATTTATGCAGCAAGATACATAGGCAGATTGCTAATTAGCATAAGAATAGGTTAAGACTTCTATACCCTATTGTTGCCTATGCCAGATTTGCCACAAGTATCCTTTGGTGTACAACTTGCCTTACTGTAACGAGCCTGCAGAATGAACAAAATGAGGATCACCTCTTTTGCAAGAACTCAATTAGAGTTTCCACTATTTTGGCTAAGAAAGCATCAGAGAAAAAACAGTTATCGCAGCAGCTTTTGATTCCCAAAGTTTCCAGAAACTCCCCTCAGCCATGTGAATAGTATCTCCAGCAAGCTCTCATATTAATTCCAAGCAACTGAACTTAGAAACTAACATTTTGCCTAAACATTCTAGGGATTATAAGTTTTCTTCTTTTAAAAAACTCAAAAATCTTCATCATTCTCTCACCTCTAATTTTTCCACTTTTGTTTTTTAAAGAGAATATTCCCCAAGAGAAATACACAGCCACACATAGAGCAAATCTACTCTGTGGGTAAGTTCAGCTTGCTAGGCACACTATGGAAATACCACATGTCGCCTCTCAATTTATACGAGCAGCTCCACTATTCTGGTTCATAATCTCCACATTCCCTGAGACCTTCTAAACTGCTTAAGAAGATTTTTCTTCCTCATTCTGGAGATGAGGGGGCAAAGAACTTAACACCTCTGCTGAATACGTCTTTGACATTAAAAGTCACATCTGCAGTTAGCCTGCTCAGGATAGAACTGTTTGAAAAACTGAAAAACCTCCAAACTTGCCTGATTACTCTAAAAGCTTTGTTTTAGGCAGGGGCTTCCTAGCACTAATATTGCACTGCATGGACCAAACCTTAAATTCCCTCCAATGGGCAAGGTGACAGAAAACTGGAATTATTTCTGAAATAGCGCTCACTAGGTGTACCTGAAATTAATTCAAGCTTAATTTTGTGATATATTCCTGTTCCACCTTCTTCAAGAGGTTGCACCATCAGATGCCTTTCCTGTGATATGGTATTCACGAGCTACTTCGCTCCTTCCTTCTCTTGTATGTCTCATGTCCTTCCATCCATTTCATCCCTTAACACCTCACTAAAACATACTTCTTGATATGATCCTTGCTAGCCCACATTTGTCACATTCCTTGCATCATTTTCTCTTGCTTCATACCCTGACATTAATAGCCAGCAGGAATTCTTACATTTTACAAGAAGCTGTGGGGGAGGGAAAAGTAGACAAAATGCTTAGAAGTAAAGTTTGGCACAAGAATATTGTACCACACCTATCAATTATACTGGCTTTCCCACCCTAGAGAACGGAAGGAACTTTGTTCTAAGTTTCAGTTAGACCTAACAAGTTAAGCAGGGTCACTGCTAGAACAGGCGACATCTAAAGTATTGTGCTTTAGGAAATGCTGGTCGTGATTCAGTGAACTTTCCTTCAATTCCATACTTACCATAATGATTGAGTCAAGTATACTTCTTGTGTATTCTAGTAAAACTCTACAGGACTAGAATAATATATAAAAGGAAGAATATATGCAGTCCACCCTTGGGATAAAAGCAAAATTTAAACCATCAGACCAGCTCGTGGCACTCAAAAATAATAATAAAAAAATAAAAAATAATAAAAAAATAAAAATCAAAGCAAGAAGAGGTGTTGGCCCAAGTGCCTCATGTTAAATTCCAATTTAGGTAATTACAGGCTGCCTACGTAAATTCCTCCTTCGGTTTCAATTAGATACAGTATTCATTTCCTGCCTGATAGTTACGTAATACCCCTTGCTTTGCACTGCAGATGGGCTGCCACATTCCAACCCAGAGGTGGCAGCATTTTGGCAGCGGGTGAAGTTACAGAAGCTTGTATAACTCAATACAGAGCACTTGCGTTTTAGTGTTTTTCTTCCTGTGCGTATGGTCTGTAAAGCACTCTGGAATGTAGTGTGGTAGAAGGTGGTACATAAATCCAACCAAAGTACTTCAACAATTGTCTTTTAGATACTCTTACATATAAAACTTGCTCTAGACAGTAGTGCATATGGCATAACTAATGCATTAGGGAATCCGGTCCCCATTGTTCATTCCCTAAACACCAAGGAGTCAAATCATGCCAAAACCAATTCTGTGCAACTTAAATCTGATAACCCAGGTGATTCTTACTATACCTAGATTCACAGATCATAAGGATATGAGCCATGGGTTATGCATCAAAAACAAAAGTAGTCATTTAAAAGCAACTCAGGAACGGGCAATTAGCTATTTAAGCTTCAAGCTACATTAAAGGATCCTTAAAGGATGCAAACTAAAACTCAAGGTTTAAAAAAAAAAAAAAAAACCACAACTGAAAACACCACAAGAGTTTGTGCCTGAAACTACAGGAAGATTACAGTAAGGATACTCTACATGCCACGTTCATCTGACTCCGGCCACAGAACTTCGGGAGAGGCTGGTCAGTCAGGCACACCCCACAAGATGGCACCAACTGACCACCGCGACTCACTTGTACAGAGAAGGCACCGCACTCGAATCACCTCTGTACCAGCAGAAAGCAACTTCTTCTGGGGAACTGTGGAATTCTTAAGGCTTCAGGATTTTTAAAATTGAAATTGAATGAAATGCCAAGGAAAGAACTAACAGCACAACTTTGAGGCAGTGAGATAGACAGAAGTGCCTTTTTATCCTCTCCCTGAAATAAATTCTAACCAAGTCAACTTCAAACTATAGCCTTAGTTAAAAATCAAGCATTCAATCTCAGCTTTCCCACCTTTAACATGGGAGAGGCCCTTTCCTAGCATTAGAAGATTTGTCTGTAGAATTCTGCAAAGACCAAAAGAACAAGTATAAAATGAAGAGATACCTTTACTGCTATGATTTTATCTGATTGATAGCAGAAGGAAAAAAAGACATCTTAGGTCACAGTTACATACATACTCACTCAAGGGCAACTTTTGTTTCCCCCACTACAGTAAAATCTGAAGTAATTATCACAGCCAAGTAGAGTCATTGTAAAACAACCAACTTCAGCTTCCCCAAGGTCTTTGAGTCCAATCCCCCCTTTTTTGTTTTCACTTTAAACACTCTTTAGACCACAGCTAAAGAGTATTTAAAGAGAAATTAGTTTCTAACAGTGTCAGAAAGTTCTCAATGTCTTCACTCTTAAATGTAATTTCTTTAATCACTTATTACACAGGCATGCACTTTGTGTAACGTTTTTTATAAAAGCATGCTCCTTTTCTTTTTAAAAAGAGAATGAACAGCAAAAAACTTTAAGTATACTTTAATTAGTTAGCACTTACCTCCTGCTCCTGTTGAAAGATGACCACTCTACCTCCTTTGTCTCCTGTTGCTAACAGCTCTCCAGAATGGTTAAATTCTACTGTGGAAATTATATCCGCTGCATAGGAACAAAAAAAAACCCCGCAAGTCAATAATTCTTCTAAATACTGAATGGCCAAGAAAGCTACAAGTAAAAAAAAAGCATACTTCAATTCAGTTTAAGTATACTTTTGTTATAAAATACAAGTAGGGATTTCTTCAAAAATATAGAAGTAATTTTTTAAAGCTGTACATTTGAAAACCAGTTACTAATTCACCATGCCAGACTTACAAGCTCAGTGTTGTGCCCTGAATTGTTTTTAAAGGCTTTATATCATCACTTCTTTGAACTGTTTTTTGTTATGACTGCTACTTTAGTATAGAAATGGATTTTCAGTATGTACTGTAACAGCAGAGACTGTATATATACATGTTGCTACATTTATTTTCTCCATTCTTTCTGATAAAAGATTTAGATACAATCATTACCCATATGATCACAAAGCTTTTTTTTTTTTTTTTTTTTTTTTTTTTTTTAAGGACTCTACACATGTGACAACTTAAGGGCAAAACATATTAGGGTGGAGATGTTCAGACATCAGTGTCTAAGGAATGCAAGGATGTGGAACAAAAACAGCTACCAAAAATAAGGAAATAAATTCAACAGTCTCTAAAAAAACTTGAGTACCTCTTCTGGATGAGGAAGGTTTACATTATCACAGGTATTTTTATATGGATTGCTAAGATTAAATTGTGAATATACATTGACAAAAAACCCAAGTCATGCCTAGTATCAAACTGATCTGTTTATACAGCAAAAAGAACAAGTTACAACTTAAGCTCAGGCACACCAATTCCCATTTTCAAACACACACATGCCCTTCATACTCTCAAACAGTAGAATCAGAAGCCAAACCGTTCTTCAAATGCCAACTTCAAACTGCAATATAACTATCTAATCTACTTTTCTGCAGAAGAAACTACCTAAGATTTTTACATATGCAAGTCCTCAGGCTACTTTGCTTTCATGTCAGTCTGATGTAGATGAGCAATGAATCTGTGTCTTCTATTGGATGGTTTCTTCATTCTCTGTTTTAGAGTTAAAAAGGGTCTGGTACCTGCTCTACAGACTGAAAGCTACTGCTAAACAAAAGCTACTCAGTCTGAATTTAAACAGACACTACAGTGCAGCATATCATGGAAGCTATCTTACCATAGACAGCAGTAGGGTTATTTGATTTTGAAGAAGTGAAACATGCAGGATTTTCTTCTTATTCATTTTAATACCAAAATGAAACTTACATCATTCTTGGGTTGTCCCAAACACACGGGCAGTGGCCTCTGGACATGAACAAGCTGTTCTTTAATAACTGCATTACCCAGCAGCTACAAGCATGCAGCATACCTATGAAAACTGCACAATGCAAAGACAGCCTGGACAAGCAGGCCAAACTCAGCTGCAAAATCCTCAGAGGCAAAAGATGCAGAGTCAGATTCTTGGCACGAACGGGTATGTACAGCTCAGTTGTGCTTTCTATATATACAGCACAAACTGCCATATAACAAAGGATAAACACAAGATGATCCTATCTCCATCGGCCTCCCTTGCTGTGATTATCTGGCACTGCTGAAACACAAACAGGCTAAAATTTCTCAAGAACACTGTGTTAAGGACATAAATATGATGTAAGCTTGTATGTAGATAAACCTGGATTCAGATCACACATAGAAAAACCTTGATTTGAGTGCACATAATTTTTTCTTTTCCGCCCTGGAAGTTAACAGTTACTTCAGCCATTCATTCACGTGTTTGTGAACAAGATTAAGTGACTTGTCTCGCATCTGTAAGACTTAAGACTGCATACCATTCAGATGAAGATATGGCATTCAATATCCACCTTTCACAGGTGAACAGGACAAAGATAACATACAATTAATCAAATCCAGTATGCAGAAAGAGTGAAGTGCAAACCAAGCAGTCTAGTTTTGTCTATTGCATACAATGCAACCACATCCTTGTATTCCTCTGATAAGACCTTAAGGAAGTTATCAAGTAATTGAAGAAAAACATGATCACTCACCTTCTCAATCAATAGTGAGAAGTGTACAGAATAATTACTATTTTGAAGAACATTGAGAGATCTAACACTGCAAGCTATGCCAGTCTTAAAACAGAAAAGATGATAAAGCAAGTCACCAGCAGATCTAAATGTACATGTATGTGGAAGGAGAACACCAAAGAAAAGTTTGCCTTAAAAATCTTATATATCCGTCTAAGAACAGATGGATAAATTCATCATAAGTACCTATTTGGTGAAAGTCACTGAAAAGTTCTACAAGGTCAAAAGCCTTAGGCTTGAAGCCTTATGATTAGAACAGGCAGCAACAAAAGCCAGAAAAGCCTTAAATTAAGGGATAAAACCTCCGTTTTCTTAGGTCTGCTGCTGTAATATATATTGTATTTAATAATTATAGAAGTCTCATATACAGCAGAAAGCTAACCACTTTTCTGTAACCATTCTAGACATTATTACTTTTTGCATTTATTTTGAGATTATCCAAGCCTGACATCAGTGATCTCCAAGCTGATACAAATCCTGCTTTGTCTATAGACTCAACTGCGTGAACAAACTTTCGGTACTAACATCCCCACACCTTCAAAAAATCCAGCAGGTTCAGTCAGTGGCGACAGGGTAGTCGAAACTCTCTCCAGTGCCTGATGAACACTATGCAGAAAATCTTTTCAAATACTTGGATCAATTTTAAATTAGAAACAAAATACATTCCTTAGCAGCAATCATAACAGAAAATTATTAAATAATTTTTAAACTCAAGATACCTCTATAGAATCCAACATGCCTTCTACACTGTAATCTTGAACTGTTCCCTTTCCAAGGACAAAACAAACATGCTAAAAAAGCAGGCAGAAAAATTATGTCTACTTCACTAGTCCCAAACCAGGGCTGAGATGCCTATTTTATACAAAAATCAGTACTGGAGAGCAAAGCAACCAATCATACTTTTTAAATCCAATAACTCACCATTAAGAATATTGTATTCGCATACCTTGGTCAAAGAAAGAGACTGACATCAAGGCACTGGTGTTGAACTGGGCGGATTTAATAGTGTTTGAGAATTGACAGGGGAAGCATTTCATCTTCCGCAGTGCACTGATTCGCTTGTGTATTTTCATCTGTATTAACACCCTCGTTGCCAACAAAAAAAAAAATCAATGTTATCCTTTTCTTTTCAAATGTAACTATAATCCCCGTGATAGTTACATGTAGGGTTATTTTAGTCCTTCAGCACCGCAACGGGCAAAAGAGCAGCTATAGAACATGCTGCCTTCTTTGCCTCCTCCCTTTTGTGCATGCTATTTTTGCTACAGTCTCTAGGTGGGAGTCTTGCAAACACAGAGGGCTGCTCTCACGGTCCAGAAGCCTGTAAAGGATCCCTTCTATACGCAAAGAGCACCAGGGAAGAATATTTAAGGGAGAAGCAGACGTTTAGTGCTCTATTGTCACCAACACCAATGGCTTCTAGAACTATCACGGATTCTGTTGTTTACTGCTGAATTCATTTCAATGCCCTCTTCTTCAAGCACCAATATCAGAGATAAATAACCACCAAAACCTTATCTGATAACCATACCCCTCACAGTTTACAGTTAAATAGCATTATCTGTTAACAGACTTCCACAAAGTCACCCAAGCCTTGGAGATCAGATTTGTCTCTCTTCTCCCCCACGAGCATCTTGAGACATCTTTGACACCAAGATGAAGCGTGACATTTCAAGTGCTGAGGTTTTAAAACACTACGGGGCATCAAACACACAGGATGAAGACATCATTCTGACAAAACCAAAAATAGGACAGAAATGTGTATCTACATTCCCATAGTGTACCTACAATCCTGCAATACCTGTACTAAGTTTCTCTCTTGCATAATTTGGGATAGACAGCTCAGGGGTCAGTATAGTGCTTACGTGTACTTCTTTGCACAGATGTCCTTTAGTTCCACTTAAATATCCCTTCATAGACACTTATTGTTAACACTATAGAAACACTTCCGAGACTACTAAATACTTCCAAATAATGGTTTTCAGTGACCTGAAAGCAAAGGGTGGGGGAAAATCACCTACACAACCTGAAGTCCATCTACTGTTGGTGCACACGTACATCACCGAGTGAAAATGTTTTGCAGCAGGTTGAGTGAAACGCTATGAATCAAAAGAACTACTGTACAGTTGTATCTCTACCTCAAAGAAACAAAACACGACAGCCAAACCGAGCCAGTGATCTTAAAAATCCCACCAAACTCTGAAGAGAGGCTTCCTATCTCTGACCTATCAGCACACACCAACAGGGCAGAGTCTGCTTTCCCAGGAGTCCTCAAAACCTCCTGACAGTTCTCCCAGATACAGCAACTACAATCTAGTTTCTTGCAATTGCTGTCAAGGTTGTTTTTTCTTCTGTATGATCTTTATTTTCCTAACCTGGTCCAAGCTTTATATGTATTCCTTCAACGATACATCTTCACTTTAAGTGCTCCAATAGAAATCAAGAACACCGCAAGGTCCGGACAATTATCTTCACTAGATTTAGGACAAGATTTTCCCATGGTAGACATGGAGACACGAACTTGAAGAACCAAAGGAATCAAAACAAGGTGTCTAGCTTTGACAGAGAATGGGACAGGGGAAAGATATTTATCTCAAAGTTTTGATAATGCTTAAAGTAACGTCTTCACAGTTCACCATGTGAAAGGGAGACATACCAGAAGCTCACAAGCAATTCTTAACCAGTGGCAGACACACACTTCTGCTCATTAATCATCTCTCAAGAGAACAGCCACCCAACACAAACCTAACTTATCTTCAGAAGCGCAGTAGGAAACAAGTCACAATTTCAGAATTCTTAGTCAATATTTATTACACCAACTTTTGCTATTTTGAGTAATTCACCTGTCATGTGAGGCAGGATACAGATGGTTTGAAAAACTGCGGCACTGAGCCAGTGCTCTTCTGAAAGATAGACAGATTCTACTGTTCAAAGATAGATGAATAAAGGCATCTGACAGATCTCAAATGCCTTTACCCCCTTTAAAGGAAAGCAACGTTTGAAATAAGAAAAACTCAGTGACAGATATTAAAAAACATTTTCACACTTTGGGGGTCTTCCACGCTTTTCAGTGAATGCTAACTAAGAACCACACATGCACTATCACGAGCAAGTTTTCTGAAACATTAGAGAAAGGGTTGTGCTGAAGTTTTACTGCTGTCAACAAGTCTATGGAATAAAGGAATAAAACAGCTTTATCAATCCAAACAAGCAAAAAAAATACTGTAATCCAATGATTTAGCTCCAGAAGGCCCATTGTGAACCTGAAAAGCAATTCTGTATTAAATTTGTTTCCAATAATAGAATAAAAGGTATTTTATTAGTACAGAAGAGGCTATCTATTTTAATGTACCATGAACTTTATATAAACTCTGCTTATAAAACATGCTTGGTAGGCAAAACATGTCACCTACTCTACAGCAGCAAGTCAGTCATGGCAGTGAACAAAGAGCGTCTTTATTTCACCAGACCTGAAAGGTTTCTGTGCAAGTTTTTGGAATCGCATTGATCTGCTGCCTAAGCAGAGAGCAAGTAAATCAGTATGTTTACACAAGTGGAGCAATCTCCTGATGTTTCCAAGGTCTGAACAAAGAATTGTAGTATTTAAAAAGCATTTTGGTACTTCTTCATTGTTTATACACCTTCCCAGTGGCTCAAAATACCATTTCTGGAATTTTCCAAAGGAGCACTCAAACAAATCTCATCCATAATGTAGAGCAGATTACTTACAGGTTGGTAATTCTGTCCTAAGGAGTAAAAAGACAATTCACTGACCAAATGTGGAGCCCACTTCCTCAGTTTGCCAGCCTTAAGTATAGAAGCAGCTATTTTGATCAAAATAAACATCAATTGATCGTTCCAAGGATACTTCAGAAGCTGTCTGGAACGGGAAACATTAAGAAACCAACTTCTAGGATTATTATTAAAAGCCAAGGAAGCTCAAAGGGCCTAAAATTGAGGAAGCAGCACAGGAAAGGATAAACAGCATAAGGGATAAAGACAGTGAAATATTTGAATTCAGCACACAAATTACTGAGAATACCTGAGCCATTCTTCCTAGATTATCTCTAAAGATAAAGTCAATGCACTCAAAACTGAGCAAGAGCATCTGTTCAGGAGAACTTGCAGACCTTAAGCATCTGGAAGTGACTTGTGAATTGTTTGGTCCTATGTAATCCAGGGTGAAGCAAAACATCCCTGCTTCAGACTGCTGAACAGATGCAACTTCCAAAAACTCAAGCTCAAGTCACAGCTAATGACAGAAAATTCTAACTTTTTATTGGACTTTCTTGTTTCCAGTAACGATTTTGTTTTGGAGTTATGTACTTCATTGTTGGGGGAAAAAACAAACAAACAAACAACCCAAAAAACAACCAAAAACACTAGAGAGAAAACAAAAGCTCCTCCAAGGCTTCATATATTTTAAGAAGCTACACAATGCACTCTGAATGTCTGAGTCATCCCAGCATCACTCCATTGTTTGCATGATTTTGATTTACCACACTTATCAAGAGTTCTAATATATTGTGTATTAAAATCTCTGAAGCTAGATAGTGAAGTGTTAATCTTGAAGTGAACAGGAAGGCTGTTTAAATAAGATTAAGAGTGACTATACAGGCATGTTTGCAGAGAAGAGAGCTCCCAACACAGGATAACCACAACTATACGCATCAGGGAAAGAGAGCAAAATGGCAAGCACTATTTTACTACTGATGGTATAAAAGAAAACACCCTCTGCATTCCAGCCTCATCCCTAATTTATGTATGTAGAGAGGGGAAGAGAACACAAGGATTGTATACTTTAAAGTTACCATGACCGGGTTTACTATTGACTTCATTTCCCTTTTCTTCATTCACTTTCAAGAGCAATTCTCTGCATTCATTCCGTCTCTCAGAAGTCACTAGGCAACAAAACCAAAGGCAGCTGGGATAAGGCATTCCTACTGTTCAATTTACTTCTCAAGACTCATTCCAGAAGTCCTTTAAATAGATCTCTTCTCTACTAGGGGAGGGCATTAAAAATGTATTAATTCCTCAGAAATATGGGGACAGGATGAAATACATGCAACACAGAAGCAAAGAAAGGGATTACCCTTGTGGCAAAAATTCTCACTCCTGTGCCCATGAAGCATTGCAAGAGCCAGCTGGTTACTCATTCTCTCTTAAGTACCAGTCCTGCAATACTGCTCCACACAAAGAGCACACAAAGCTCCCCTCCTTAACAGGGAGGGGAGTGGAATTTGCATGATGGCCAGCTAGCTTCACACTGCTGCTGGCCCCACCAGTGTTAGAATGCAAACATGCAGGAGCTGATGACATAGTTCAAGCAGCAGACAGTAATTAAGCTGGTTTTGTTGGCATGTGCAAATCTGGGAAATCTACGCACAGGGAAGAAAGATTTACAGAGTGTTCCCTAGCATCCACGTTCATTCCAAGTGCTGCAGGCCTTGTGATGCTGAGAACAAAAACCATGCAATCATGAACTCGTCATTTTCCCCACTGATTCTGAAAACATTCTAGTCCTGTTTGGTAAAGATGTATTTAAGTGTTGAGACTCTCCCAGTCCTATTTACACATGTATCTATGTGTAATATACACACACAAGATAAATCTCCAAATCGTAAATACAGGTAGCACATCACATTCGAAGTTCACTGCATGAACTACTCACCGTAAGTAAAATAACCAAATATAAACCTTGTCAAGCAGTCCTAGAACCCCATACTTTCCCCCTATTTCTTGGGCTTTCCTATATTCCCACTTCTTTTCTTTCATTCACTTTTTCTTCTCCCCTTCTCTCTCCAACTTTGCCAGTCTTTGAGGAAAAATATCACTTTCTAGAACAGGCAAGTCCTAGTTCAACTAGGAGTTCAACTAGGGATTTGAAAGCCTGAGTGATTTACTCATCATTATTATTACACATCTTATTTTTAACTTTCTATTCAGTTCCCTAAAATAAAGGTTGGACCCCTCTTGATAAAGCTTTTTCCTGTAGCTTCCTAAGTTACCTTAACATGACCAATGCCTACCGTGCAACTCTGATTCAGTTCGCTGTGGGCTGATAGGTAAGCAGGGCCCACATAGTATCCGTAAGTACACCACATCCTTCTGAGATTACTCTTTATGCTGTCATATCTACATATTAGCAATGACAGTAAGAACTCTGTTATCCCCAGCCTTCAGAAGTAGGAGCTTGAATTCAGTCACTTTTTTAAATGGAAGCAAGAACAACACAAGCTAAGGGAAAAAACTACTACTGTAAGACAACTGTTTCATAGAATACACACGCATTAGGATGGCTTAAAATTTACAGATGCATTTACAACATGTTCTTTGATAGTCTAGAGATAATGCAACTTCAGTACTAAGCTCAAAACAATGTTATTCTGTAGTTTTGTGAATTTATGCAAACAACAATTTTTAAGCCTTGAGACTTCTTAGAAAACACAACAGCTACTGAGTAGCAAACTTCCATTTCCTCCCACTGAAATAATACAGCAACACCAGCCTTAATCTTGTTGCCATTGGTTTTATCTAAGGCTAGTAATTCTCCTAAATAGCTTTACTAGGCTCAACGCTCAGAGGAGAATACAACTCCAAATCCATCTCCCCTACGCAACAGAAGCTGCTTCTGTCTGCAAAGCTATAGTGAGAAGATGGCGTTAGAACTGCAGAGAACAGAACTGAAATAGAAGTGACTCTCAAAAGCCCTTACAAGTTGGAATAATAATGAACGTGCAGATGAAGTATTTTACCAAGGTAACAGTAAAACAGGGAACAGAATCACCACCTACCAAAATACAGTGCTTCTCATCTGGAAAAGCAGCTCCTTACATACTCAGAAATCTTTAAGTCATCTTAAGGTAACCATGATATCAAAGCAGCTTCCTCATTTAAACACAATTCATAGAAAGCACACTCTATGTTCAATATTACCATCTAAGTTGTATAGGGAGTAGCATACTAAACATTTTAATTCTTGTGCTTCGTAAACAATTGTTGTGCCTCACTGGGCAACTGCTGTTTGTGGGCCAACATTAGTAAGCCTCAACATCTCCATTCAGGTCAAGTTTCCACCATCAAATTTATCGCTTGTTTCCCCCACGGCCCATTTTCAGACCAAGGCAAGAGGCCAATGAACAAGCATGCTAAAACAACAGCAACTTTCCGAAGTAGCAGAAATCACTACGGGGAACACTATAATCACCACCTTCGACAGACATTACCACCACTAACTTTTGTGAATGATCCCTAACACATTTCATTTACATTAAGCAGTTTGTTTTTTTGCTAACCTAACAGAGTTCATTAAGACTGAACTGAAGGCATTATATGAGCAAATCTGCTGCGGGGCAGGGCAGGGCACAGACAGACTAAAAGCTTCGGAGCAACTACATCTCCAGACAGCAGTTTTATTTGCAAAAGCCTATTGAGCCCACAACCAAAATGCTGATTAACTGCATTCCTGTCTATACGTACACAGTCTCCACAAGCTTACATTTAAAACAGTTCCCTAAAAAAGGTCAGAATTTGGCATTGCTAGAACAGAAAGGAAATTGATTTAAATCTCAGACCACTGGCTTCCTGTCTCCATCTATAGTAGGAAATTCAAAGTCTCCAGTACACATGACTCCAAGACACCTGTGGTGGCATAGAGAAAAACAGAGATAACAAACAGTAGCAAGTCAAAGCACTCTGAAAACAGATGTGTCATACACTAGTGCGAACTGATTGGTCCGTGCTTCCTACCACTTAAAATGGCATAAAATTTCTTTAAAGTTTGATCTTTGTGAAGGGAGTTAAAGCATTCACATTAAAAATTAGTATGAGCTTTGCGAAAGAACTTTTGCACCTTAAATGGATTTAAAACTGTGATCACCATAGAACTGGTGAAGCAATACCTGCACCACAATTACTGTAACCACTGGGCTATACCTTACTGTAGAAGTTTTATTTCTGCTCACCAAATCTGGCACCGCATTCTGTAATTCCTTTTATGCAAAGTTCATTGTAAACCTACAGAAAAAAACCAAACCCCATAGGGCTAGTATATGTTAGCTGAAAATTATCTTGAACAGGTGCCTTGAAATAATTTCATCTGATGAGAGAATTGAATAGCTTTGGTTTTGGTTTTTTTAACCCCTAAGTAGTTATTAATAACAAGTGCTTCAAAAATTACTGTGAAAAATCCCCTCATATTAAAGTCGTAACAACAGCAGACAGAAGAATGTTCTCTCATAAACAAATGCAAAGCTGCTTGGTTTCTGGATAGAAACCATTAACCCTCATCACCCTGATTAATTACTTTCTATTTTTAAACCCTAAGACATTACTGCAGTTCCTTTCAGAACACACGCATAGGAAACCAATAGGCAAATTCCCTTCTTCCACTAGGTGAAAGGGAATAGATTGACCACAACAGTATCTTTAGTTCACAAGAAGCTGCAAACCAACAGAGCTCCCAGTACTTTGTCTTGCCCCTAAGCTAGACATCGTCTAGTTGGGAGAACAGAATAAGGAGCAGTCAGTCTAGTCACATTCAGAGAAGCGGGAAACCAAATACATTTACAACAGATCAGTCCAGATACAAACACCACAAAAAAACTACTGCTGACTTGGCTGCCCACACCTAGGCATTGCATGTTTAACTAATAAGGTTAACTTAGCTCCAGCATTAGTTGATGTAAAAAACATAACATGCTGTGGAACTAACAAAACGTTAGTTGTAGCCCTACTGGTGCAGTTTTCCAAGTCCTCTGGGAGCTGCCTTCACCTACGTATTACTAGGACCTCTGAGGGTGTATTTTACACATATGCCTAAGCTTATCTATCCTATGATCCTTCCCAGGGGTGGGTGGCAGTACGCATGTAGCTTGTTATAGTCCTCCGCAACTCTGGAAGGCTATCACTATCCAATTACTGCAAAGTGGAGACATTACCAGTTCAAGACAGAGCCATTTTTCAACTCAACACAAACTGTATCAGCCTGAAAATACCCCAAACTCAATAATAAGGGATTATTTAATACCTGACAAGAATTCCCTTGAGTCTCTAAGGGCATCCTGTGCCTTGAAACCACAAATAGCATTGTTCTGGACTTTTACAATACCCTATGAAAGGCAACTGAACCTCAGGGTGGTGTGAAGCACCACCCAGATATATTTTTATTCAAATAGTTTCTAGTCTTTGCAAGAGGCGTCTAAATTTTAACTTGGGGAACAAACCTGGTTAGGAAAGCAACAGCTACAACAATTCCCCTCTTCAGATCTTCGTTACATAAGTTTAGAGTTTTTCCCTGAAGAATACCCTAGAGAATCTGTTCAAAGAAATGGGATTCTACCTTACTTTATTAGTACTGCAAGCATATTTATGAAGACTGATACATACACAGGGAACATTTGACTAGGGACAAAAAGCAAATGATGAGCATTTAGTTTAAATCTCTTAATACACATGCTTCCCCAAACTCAAGTATTCCTTAAAATATGACAGGAAGTGCCTATTTGCTTTTCCTATTCACACTAATTCAGGTCTATTGTTGGCTGAAACAAAGATCTTTCAACCTGCATCACCCGTTCCCAGGACATTTGACACCAGTTTATTAATATCATAAACATAAGAGGCATAAGTGGCAGAAATCCAGACCCACTCCTGGTACCCATTTTAAATAACCTCAGAAAGGCAGGTGAATAACCTCACAGGTTGTGGAACTACAACATTTATTCACAAGTAGGAGCAAGCAGTTAAAGGTCACAGCTTCTCCTTGAGTCTGTTCTTTGTAGCCACTGCAATACTATACAATCAAAAAAAAACCCAATAAAAGCCAAAAAACCCCCGCAAAGCTCAAGTCTGTCCACAAGCTTTCCTCACTCCAACCAGCAGAATTGTTCTGCTTTTAAACAAAAAAGTAATCAACAGCAAATCCAACATTTCAGTGTTTTTAAATACCAGCCAGCTGTTCAATGGGAAAGCTGTCATGTCGTTCAGTTTTCTGAACATCACAAAATTCAGCTAAGAGCTTCCAAACTGTGAAGCTTAAATCTATTTTCTGGTGGGGAAGGGGGAAAAGAAGAGTGGCCCTCCTACTGAGGATGTGCCTGCCACACCTAGTTTTGCATCAATCCCCTTTCAATTGCAGTGAAAACTCCTCTTCACTCAAGATTAGGCTTATCAAAAAAAAGATTGTGAACAGTAGTTTCCAGCCTCTGCATAACATCACCATCAGAGGCTATACACCCCTAAATTAAGTTGCTATCTAACACTCCATCAGAAAGGATGTTTTTGATGCAAAACATAAACAAGAGAAACAGAAACATGAAGTAAAGAAAATACACTTCCTAAGCAACACCTTGTTTAAAACGCTAAAGGCACCGTAATTCTTAACTTACTCATTTTGAAAGCATCGTCTACCGAATAAAAAGCCATCTGGCATTTTAGATACCTGGCCTAGGTGTGCTTGTGCCCCACTCTTGTCGCAGCACACATCAGTTACACTTGACCTGGAAAAGTTAAGTGTCCCTGTCAGATGCAAACAAAGAAGCTCAAAACCTTAGGCTTCAATCAAGTGCCACAGAATTCTGGCAACCAACAGAGTTTCTAACAGCCCAGGACAGTGATATAACCAAGCCTTTCTCAAGTGGCTTAAATACACTAAAAAAATTGGAAACAAACACATGTTCTTTGGCACTGCAGCAATAAAACTCTACCTAAAACAAATTTTTTTCTTAACCCCGAGTGAAATCTTGGCTAAAATGTAAACCCAGTAGCATATGAAGTTCTATGGTTCATTTGAAGGGGGAAACAGGCAGTGTCAGGGTTCTCTGCTTCTACAGTTTATGCTACAGAGGAAGCACTTTAGGTATTACTGCAGACATAGCAATAACTTGACTAAATGACACAAGAAAGAAAAAGGCCTTCCTCCCCTTTGAATTTTCCTGTTTCAAACATCTACTATCACAGGGATTGTGCCTTTCAACCATACATTATCCCTTTAAACAAAGTAATTGTACGAAGCAGTACAATACGCAACCTACACTAGTTATATTTCCATTACAGAAACACTGTTCAGCCAGCAAAACTTACACTGATTATGAGAGGTCTTCCTGGACAAAGATGACAGAAGGGTTAAGTTATATTAGTATTATGCATAGAATTTACTTGGGGAGTTACTCATCATTTTTGTCCTTTGTACAATCTCATAGAGATCATACATATCTAATTATAGGGGAACAAAATTAACTCCAGCAGGAACTAACTTCATGCCCACAATTGCTTCATATAAGATCCCCTTAGGTGCCTGAATGTTCTGTCACTATCACTCACAAAACTGAGGGACTTACTGAGCAGTACGAGGAGAATTGAGACAAAAAGGCTTATAAATAACAGATTTGATTATTTCTGCTCTAACACAGCATTTGTCTAGCCTTAGTACTCTGGCACATGACTTGTTCCAACATACTTTGTGCCTGCAGAGCTTTACTTTACAACATATCATTAATAAAGCTACAGCAAAATTGGTTTGCCTATCTTATTTCCAAGAAAGTGACATCTCAATTTTAGCACTGCTAAGGACAAAAAAAATTCAGGTTTACTGATTTTCCAGAATAAACTTTATGCTGGAACAGAGAAATTAAATAGCCTCTATTCAGAGTAGAGCAGCACTGCCATTTCTGACCTCTCTGAAAACATTCCTGCTGACCTGCAGATAAAGGACATCCTATTTATTAACCACATGCAGAGTGAAGATTCAGGAGACCACAACTCCCATCTCAAGCCACTGCTCCCTGGAAAACCTGTATTCTTATAGCTAAGTCACAGCACTACATACTCACCAGGCTCCTTCAGGGTTTATACATAATGCTAATGGAAGTGCTCCATAATTCTTGTAAGACACACTATGATATGCAAGTTATACATAGTATAAGGATTCCCCAAAATGCATTAAAAAAACTGGACTAAGTTTTATTCAAGCTTTAGCTCTTCTCACTGTGATAAACATGTTAGCAATGTATCTATTTTCCAAAAACAGGCTAATCACCCCTTGGTAGCAGAAGTGCTTTGCTGTTGTACTTATACTTCCATTTTCTTAGGGAACTGTTCACAATATGCTAGGAGGAATGAGAAAGAATGTTCATAAAAGAAAATCTCAACAAGCTCAGAAGTACCATCTAGGCCTCAAAAAAAAAGTGTCAGCAGTTAAGCTGTTCTTCCCACTAAGTTACATCCAGTTAATAGCACGAAGTCACTGCCTTTTATGGCTATCGGGGCTAATTTCCGTTCAAGACCAGTGTGCAATCCCCACACAGAAATTTTAGGTGCTCCTTCACCAAAAGTGATTTTAGACATTATGAAAAAAGTTGTTCAAGGCTATGGGTAGCTAAGCTTTCAAATATATGCTTCTGAGACTGTAGAATCTCCACAGATGAAGTTTTTTTTAATAAACGTCCAACAGGACTAATAGATATATTTGAAAGATTTGCATGTGGGGAACATACATACTAACAAGCTCCCAAGGTCCTGTCAGCCCTATCCTCTGTGATACCATCCTCATTCTGTTGTGACAGCTGATAAACCCACTTGCTGGATAACCGGAGGCTGAGAAGCACACTGAAGAGTCTACCACTCAGATCATGGACTTCACAAATGCCAAAGTTATGTTTATACTCTCTGATTCCCTTTAAAAGGGGATTTCTGCTTTGTTAAAAAAATATTTACAAGCAACAGGACTAGCAGAAAATCAGCCCTGTGATCTAGGCAAAACATAGAAATATTTACTCAGCTCTTCTTCTAGTTCACAGAATGTTTACAAGCTTCTCTCCAAGACTACAAATTACCCTACTCAGGACAGCTTACACCAGTCATAACGGAACATATCTACACAGAAGTTGCCCCTGTATTACTTATTCAAGAAGATGTTCACCTACATAGCACCAAAAAGCCTGCACTACAAAATTAGCTGCGTATTAGTTCACATAAGCAAACATCCAATCAGTCAAAACTTTAAAAGGATGCTTTAATTTGGATGCCTGTTCATTGAAAGAATAAGTAATTTCTATTTCAAGTTGTATTTACCCGAACCATTACCTAATGCATAAAGTCACTACCTAATGGCTTTTATTTCAAAAGCAAAAACAAAAAACAACCTCAATACTAAAATGAAAACATACCTGCTTCTGCTTACATATGTTCATTATGCTTCCCCCCCCCCCCCCCCCCCCTCCCACACAAC
>NW_010972598.1:13437163-13452306 GCF_000737465.1 Haliaeetus leucocephalus | reverse complement strand
TTTACCGCCCCCCCCCCCCCCCATGCTCAAGCCAGGTGATTATTCATGAGTCCTTGAAACTAATTTGAACCAGTACTTATTTACTTCTCAATTCCTGCTGACAGCCCCCCCACTTCAACCTATAGAACCATTCCTCACATCCACCACAGTATCTACGCCCAACATACACAGTAATAACATAGGCTACACAGTCCCCTTAGAAGACCTTACTTGAGATCTTTTCAGGGGCTTGTTTGTGTTCCAAAGTAGTACAGAGCTATTTATGGAAAAAATCTCTGCTGGAATCACAGCCAGAATTTCAATAGGCTGCACAACACAGAAAAGCCAGTGGTTAGTTTTCTGTTTGCAAATAACAATATATTTGGAAATAACATACTGTGCTATTGTTTTGCATGTACATAACAGAAGCCTTTAGGCAGTGCCTTTCTTGTCACTGAGCATGCTACAGATTAAGAGCACTGGAATATCTTGATTTTCTCTTTTTGCTGAAGCCATTCCAAAACATACACTGAAAGTTAAAAATTAGTAGCCGTATTTTAGAAAAATATCATAGTTTGGCAATGCCTTTCAAAATCAGCTACTAGAATTCTGTGACTTGGTGTGCATTTCTCCTGTAGATATAAAAAACAACTCCTAGAAACTATCATGCTGTTTCAGACTCTTCTCATACACTCTTTGACCAAAGCTTTTATTTCAGGTGCAAAAGCTAAGGCCAAAAATTTATAAGGCTTTTAAGCTTCATGTGTAGAATGCAAGAAAGAGACCACTGTACCTCAGATGTGTAAAATGCCTCCTTCTAAGCAAGGAAAATGAGAGCAAAAGTCACTATTACCTACCATAACAGAAGGGAGGGAGGGAAGGAGAGAGGGAGGCAGACTCCGTAGATTAATTTCAGGCAGCTTGCCGGAGAGCACAGCGCCTGTGAAGGTCACAAGTACAACTGAAGTTTCCAGCAGAGTTGAATACACAGTTCTGACTATTAAGTGACCGTGGAATAAAAATTTCTCAATTCCTTCACCCACTATGGGCATTCCCTCTTTCATCAGTTCATTTTAATACTTAATGCATTTTTTAGTGGCACTTGGAACCTGAAAAAATAGTCTTCCCTTTACCCATTCCGTCCTCCCCCCCACTCCCCCCCCCACCCCCACTTGGCAAGTATTTTCCTGTGTTTCTATTCTGGCCCAAGCATACATGCCTCAGCTTCTTAGAAAAAATTTTTATTAAACAGAGGCCAATACTAGTTTCTAGCCTGGACTTTCAGAAATTCTTAACACTCACTTCTCTAAATGATGCAAAATGGAATCTACAAATCTTGACAACTCTGTCAAGGTAGACGCTTATAACACATCTTAAAAATATATATATTGTCTACTAATCTGAGCAAAATACTGACCTTCATTTTTAAGTTAATTATTTTACCTCTCTCACCTTCTCGATTTATAGATTAGGACCTTTTCTTTGGATTTTGGAAGAGCTGTATAGCAGCTGAAAACAAGATAAAGAGTATTTAGCAGTATTACTGTCCTGCAAGGGTCTCAAAGTTCCTTGCAGTAATTTTCAAAAGTTTTGGAACTTCATTTTGGGAAACGGGCACACTAGTCTTACAGATAGGGAAAACAAAGCATGGAAGTGTTAAAATGACTTGTGACCTTCCAGATGAAGCAACTCCAGATGATTACTTTCAGTTATCTCCATTTCTAGTCTTCCTTTTTGTCAATCTCCCTACCCCCACCCCACCAGGGTAATTAAATTTAAAACTAAACTGTCAACTTGGTAAAAAGTAAAAGAGTAATAACAGCTCTGTAAGAAACTTGAGCCTCAGTCAAAAAACACTGGTTAGAAAGAACGTGAATTGGAGGGTGCCAGACAACTTCCAGTTGAATGTTACATAATTGTAAAACATGTGGAAAAAGAATTTCAAGATATACATAAATGAGCTTACAAGACCAAAGAGGGCTACATACATGATCTTCTCTTGATGACTTCTTCAAAATGATAGCAACCAGCAAGAAGGAAAGATTAAGGCAGAAGTGCTCCTACACAGGATGCAATCACTCAGTCATATCATTTTTTCTAACAACATACATGCTTAATAACCCTTGTGCAGGAATACTGAGGAACAGAACAGAGAGATGACCTAGTAGCACAGTTGTAAATGACAATTCAGAACATGCTTCCCTGATTTTCAGAAACAGCAGAAAGATTAGAAACGCTACATAAACAAGTGGATGTCTTATTCCCAGGTTTGGTAGGAGCTTCTTCAGGTCAAATCAAGGAAAAGAATCCACAAGCTGCAGGGAGCCAACAACCTGATGTGCAGAATCTCCAAGTGGGTTTTTTTGTTTGTTTGTTTTAAATGTTCTCTGTCTTCCTACTGCACTTTCCTCTGAGGCATCTAAATATTGTCAGAGACAAAATTGCTGTGTTAAGCACAGCATGCGTTCTGCTCCAGTAACAGAACTGGTATGTTACCAGCCCCCCCCACTTTCAAGAGTTGGTTATGACTTCCAAAATGGTCTGGACTAAAACAAAAGATCCTGGATATTTCTTGAAAACAAAAAGAAAGTAAAATTCAGCTAAAAACAAAACAAAAACAACCACACAAAAATATGAAGCTGTGATAAGAACAGCCTGAGAACAGGCAGAAGGACTACATAAAAAGTTTTAAAATTTTGGTCAAAAAGCCATTCCCGACAGTTCCACATTCCACTAAAACAGCTTATGAATGTTTTGCTATTACCTCTATAAAGCAGTGCCATTTTCTCACTGCTACACTGCATAATGAAAAACTTTGTGGGCTTCAATTGCTGTTTGTTCATACTGATCTTTTAGAAGAGATGTCCTCAAACATGAATCTCAATTCACCAAAATTAGAGTTTTCCATATGAAAGGCAGTCTGTGAATAAGCACATATCAACTGCAAGGATGAAAAGGCTGAGGAAGAGGCTAAGCAAGTTGTTCACAATGCCCTAGTTTCACATGTTGCCTTAAAACCGTTATCGTATCTCCAAGAGAAGCAATCCATCCATTCACCTCTCGCATCTCTTGTCACATTACTGTAGCACCACTACCTATTCTACCACAAACGTTTGTCACAGTTTGACAAATCGGTCTGAGGAACCTAATTCAGGATAAAATTAATCTGAGAGCAAATAATCAAAACCATGTAATTTTCATTCAGGTCCGTTTCCCAAAGCGATCACTCTGCAGCTAAGTGAACACCTGGGTCAGCTCAAAGCAGTAACTGGTAAACATACAAGGAAGGACCATCTTTTTCAGAAGCAGCAGCTACTTAAAGTGACAATGAACCTACAGGCAAGTCCGGATGCAATTTGAATTCTAATTCCTCTTTCCGTACCAAGGCCACGCTGCACTCTAAAGCAAGCTGAACGGGGCAATTATTAAAAGACAATCCAAGATTTTTTTTTTTTAAACTATCTCTAATATTTCTATAAATGAATCCTTACACAACACACCAAGAACAGTACCTGCAAAGTTATGGTTTTGTTCTGTAATTCCAGTGGAAAAAAAACTCCAGGAACTCTCCAACAAGCATCTTTGAGAATCATTATGTGAGTTGAAGCTAAAGATTTACTTCATTATGTAGTTCGTGCCTGCTGGACCAATTTACTTTAAAATTTTAAGTTATATGAAAAAATTAAGTCCCTCAGACTACACTTATAAGCACTATACACAAACACACATAGGTCATAATTTCTGCGAATCATCTTCTAACTTTCTACTAACAGGAGAAACGCCAGCTGAAATCGCTACTTTTAAGTGTAATCCCTGGAATACTTTTTATTTTCATCAGGGAAAAAGGAAATTACAGCTACTAGCATTTAACAGCCAAGAATATATTAGAAATTACTCCAAATTTTAAACAAGCAACTATAGTCTGAAGTCTCAATTACCTTAACTGTTCCTGAATATATGCAATTATCTTTTCTCAAGTTCTCAAAAATATAAGAGTGCCAACTGTGTGTGTTTGGAGATCACGTTATTCCCAGAGCATTAATTTAAGAACTGCAATTGAAAATGCAAAGAGAAACATTTCCACACAAAATGCATTCTATATACCTGGGAAATCAATCTTTCTTACAATACAACTCTTTTAAACCCTCTTTTCCTGACCCTAAAATTTTCTTCCAAAATTAGATGCAAGCGTAACTGCCTAAGGGGTTTAACATGTGACCTAAATATGCTGGTTTTCTTAATGGTGCTATCACTTGTAGATTGCCAAGAGGAAAATACATTTTTATAAAGAATGGCTGACCAAATTAATAATTTCTCCTCCAGTGCTTAACAAAAGCCTGATAAGTTAGAAGAGAGAAGCTCACAGCCACTTCTGTTTCTGTAACTGAATTACAATCATGCACAGAAGCCTCAAATAATTCTTTTCAGTAATATTATCCACTCACAGTATCAATACCTGATGTCTCATTAGCCAGCATCTTAATTTTAATGGCAAATGTAACAACTTAAAACCTTCCAGTCACAGAAAAGAACAAGGCAAGACCACCATCATGTAATGCTACCTGCTGCCCAGACCAAAGTCCTAAAGCAGTCCTGTCTGGAGAGCCAGAAAGTCAGCAACAGTATATTCAATAAAGGGTCCTGCTATATAAAATCATTAACAAGTGCACACACACGCAAAGTATCAGTACTTTACCTCTTAAGACAAGACACCTTTTTAGGCTTCCCCCCATTTTCACAAAGGCTCATGTAACAGCGTGAAAGAAGGACAAAGTCCTTTCTATTTCCAGCTTGCTTACATAGTAGCCCTACAAAAGTAGCATTTAGCTAATGCATGCTGTAAGAGCATAACTGAGCTATAAAGCAATATAGCAAAGCTATAATTACATATATTCCGCTCAAGTTTAAAATCCAGAAAACTGTCCAGATGTAGTTATTTTGACTGTAAGACCTACCGCTGCTTGTTGAAAGAGATTATTCTAAAGTGGTTTGGATCAAGTATCATACTTCCTGTATTTCTCTCCTTTTATTTTCATAGAAACATGGTAACAGTTGTCTCTATTCACATTCAGAAGTGCCTATCTATGCCAAGACTTTTCATTCATTTCAATCATTTCTTTAAAAGGGTAAACCTCAGTTTCACATGATTACTGAACATTGACTTATTCTGCACAACTTTTTGCTTCATACTAAAAACACTGTGGACATAGTTATGGTACTGCATATTATAGAGCATTGAAAATATGGAAAAAGGTCTGGAAAACACCCTTAAGGCAGTTATAAAAGCATCTTATACTAATGAATTTGCTTTGGGAGCACAGTGTTTCCTAAAGAGGAAAGAACAAATGGTATCCTTAACTTGGTACCATTGGTAATTGATGTTTTTACTACAAGAGGTACAGTACATAGCAGATTTAATTGTATGCACACTTAAACAGCATCTAAAACAAAGAAGGCCTAATTCTACAGCATCTAAATGTGAGACAACACATTAGTTTAGGCGAAGTCAAAACCCCAAACAAGGGATCAATTTTTCAAATCATATTAAGAGTGGTAAGACACGATAAGAGAAGATTATCACTTGTCAGATTATCTTTTTAAAGTACTTTACAGTAAAGCAATCAGTAAGTAATCCATCTCCCATTTAAGTGGCATTGTTTTCTACAACAACTTCTAAGAAACTAAACTGTACTGCTATTAACACAGGTCTTTTTACTAACAGAGCTAGTAACAATGCTAAACAAATCTCATTTCCACATACTGCTTGTGTGGACACTGAAGGAAGAAAACCTATTCCATGTGTACTAGTTCTGCCGCACAAAAACATCAAAAAGATTTACAACGTAATGATAAATGGCATTGTGTGCGTGTATCCCTGCGTGTGCGTTTGCACATGTGTACGCGATACAACTGTCACACTGAATAGCAGTTTGACAACTGGCTTATGCCTGCCGAAATCTGTGCTGCTTCCAAATGAGGCAGTTCTGCATCCTGCACCTGCCCTCAGACACACATTTTCATCACCCCTTCTTTACACCTCTAGTGTCTGCACATCCACACAGCCTTTAGTTCAGGGATCTGATTTGACTGCAGTGTAACCCAGTAAAAATCGACAGGTCCGTTTGTTTTCAATAGTAGCACAGACTTGGACCAACTTCAGTCTTTACATCTCAAAGATCACCAGTGATGCAGGATCTCTGTAAAGCGTTAGTGCACCATACCAAAGCTTCAACTATTTTATTTGGCCAGTATTTTAGTTCAGTCTCTTAAGATTACTGTTACAGTATTGGTATTAGATATATTCTATTGCTGGCCTTCAGATAGCACGTGCTCAAAGTATGTATCTCTTGAACAGAGAAGGTTTAAAGTCCTTTTTATCAGTTGATTTTACCATTTGTAGTAGTACAGCACTTAGGAGATCAGCGTCTTGTGTTGACTGTACATGAAGTCCTATAAAGAGACCAACCCTCTTCCAGAGTTCCTTGTGTTCCTTTGAGCCACTCGATCACTCTCCACACTGTGCTGGCACAAAGCACACACAGAGCACTGAGAACCAGATCAGGGTTCAATTCAGCTGAAAAATAATCCAGTAAAAACCATAATTTTAAGTATTTTTCAGCTGGATCAGCTTCCCAAACAAGTTCATTGTGCAGTTACATGAACACTTGTGCCAGCAAAGTGGGAAGGAGTGCCTCTTTAAGCAGAAATGCTGCCAAACATGTAGCCATGGCCTAAATAGGCAAGTCAGAAGAGAACAGAAAGGGGGGGTGGGGGAAGAGACCGTACAGCTAGGAACACCCAGCTCTTAACTCTTACTTCAGCATTGCATCCACTAGGAGTTTTATTCTTCATTTTAGTTCTTCCAAAACACGTTCTATGTAGCTACAGCTACCACAGAAATCCATTTCTAAGGGTAGAAATACCCAAACCAGAATCGTTTAGGTAGCACCTTTAAAATTAAAAGCTATGAAGTTTCACAAAGCTGATCAAGAGCCGTAATCCACCGGGATTGCCACTGATAGCCAAATTGCATTCATTTGTGCTGTTGGAGTCTGACGGCTTGATCACTATAACCACCGTATTTACGACACAAAAAACTCACTGCTTTTTCCAACTAATTTTTAATTTAAGCCAAAAAGATTCCAAGAACAGAAAAGCATCACAGAAGTTAACAGCACAACACTGGTCAGCATGACTGACAAGCTGAAGTGCCCTAGCTACCAAACCCATGTCAAGAGAGAGTACTGAATAACCTCTAGGGAGCTAAACAGCCACTTACTATTTAGCTGTTTGCTAAATGCTCTTTGTTTTAGGGGACTTCACACTTTAAATGCACACTTTAGTCAATCTAGACCAGCAGTTCCTAGAACACAGTAGCCTATTTCTCTCTCTAGATACAGACAGCCATTCTACAAACAGCTGAAGATAGAAGAGCTAAAATACAGGAGCAGACTTAGGAATACAGAATAGGACTACAACCTTGGTCTTTTTATTTATCTACAGCGTATTTCAAACTACCCCTTAAAAACAAACTATTACTGGTCCTTGCTCCTTCTAACTGGTGTTACCTTATGAGCATATAGAACATAACCACAGCCCTCAAAAACCCAAATTAAGCTCCCTCCCAGAACTATACCCCAATCTTTCTTCAGCATTATTATCACAACCTCTCACACCCTTGCTACCTTTCTTTGAGAATTTTTCTTCCCCTGCTACTCCATCAGTTCCCATTAAGAGCCCATCAGTGACTTCTATAATAATGCCATTGTTTCTCTTCTGTGACTCCTGCCCACAAACACAGCTCAATAGAAGCCCTTCTTCCCAACTGATCCCAGCAACATCCCTCCATCAACAAGGTATAGGCCCCTATTAGTCAGCTGTTGGTAAGCCTACAGAACCAGATGCACCACCGGGAATAACAGGCTGGTAGGACAGAGCTAACCAACTTTCTGAAGGAGGCTCAGCAGCTCTAATCCAAAATTACAGATGCATGTTACTTGACAAAGAGAAAGCTTTCTGGTAAGACAAGAGAAGATGGTGAACTGGAGGTTGTGATAAACTGCTTTTTACAGCAGTCCTCATTCCTGGCTCCAATATTCCTCACTCCAAGATAACTATTTTCGTGCATTGAAGACGAACTACTATTACTGAAGCAACAACAGTTCCCATAGCTGCTCTGCAATTTTGAAGTCTGCCAAAAATAAACATGAAACTACACTTGAAAGATATAACATACCTAGAATCAAATACAGAAAGCATTCCTGAACAAGGCAAAAGTCAAATGCTGTTTATATCTCTGACCACACACACAAGCTGGCTAGGGACAGAAATATAAGAGACTTCATCTGTTCATCATCTGCACAAACTGAAACAGACTACAGAAATGTTTGGGCTATAAAAGAGGAAACATGAAACAAGTCCTAGATTATTAACAAAGCAGCACAGAATGGTTAAGCATCCAACTTTAAAATTATGTCAGTAATCAGCACCCACAGCAGATATTCCAGCATTTCCTTCAGAGACAATTTAGGCATGAAATAGTTAAACAACTTATCAAAGATGAGGGGTGATCACTCGGGGTTAAAGCTTAGGACTTAAATTCCTGGCTCCCAGCCTTGGACCCAGACTATGAGACTTCTACATATCTTTGGATTACATTTGAAAGAACATTTAGATAGAGCAGCTTGACTCTTTTCCTTCTGCCAAGTAATTAAACAAATTTGACTTAATTTGTTCTGAAGCACAAACTCATTCCATTAAGCAAGTGTCAAGTTTTCAGAGACAGCTTAAACTCACAACTCTTACTCGTTTCCAAGTGGAGTTGCCATTATGCCACATCTTAGAGAACATAACAGGAGAAGAGTAAAAACAAGTCCCAAAACAACAAAACTGCTGCAGAAAAATCTTCGTAATCCTTTTCTATAATCATTCCCATAAAGGAAACTTCCATTAAGAAAGCATGGTAATGTCTGCTCTTAAGTGTTTCTGGACAGCTAAGTCTTACTTGCACTGAAACAGTGATGGCACAGAAGAAAGAAAAAATAAATCCATATATTACAGATGCTTTTGATAACCTGATCATTGAACTTAACAAGGCCAATGACTCTGTGTTCTCCACTGGAGAAGTCCTGTCTAGTCTGCTGTCCTGGCTCTGGATTCTCCAGAGTACACAAACAAGCTGAATACAGATAGGTTGTAAAACTGGGCTCCAGCAAGACAAATGTGAAATTAAGAAGGGAGGAAAACTTCTGTTGAGCAAAGAATCAGCTATTTCAGAATCAGAGGCAGCACAAGCTACAACACTTACGCAATGGACTGTTAAATCAGAAAAGGGCAAACTTTTGCCATCAGTTAAAATTAATGACCCCAACTGTAAAGAAGCTGACACTCAGACTTCAATTTATAACTCGATTTCTGTGCTTAACTTTGTGATCAGATAGGGCCAGGGCACATCTTACAACCGCAGATAAACTCCATACATACCCAGAGAAGAGAGGCTACTTCTTGGCTCCTCGCATCCATATTCCTCAAGCTAGAAAAGCTTTGCCACAGCGCAATGACACAGGCAGGCCCCAGCTATGAACTCATTGCCATCTTCTTTCCTCAAGCTTTAGTAACAGCTTTCCCTCCTCCTTCCCTTCCACCCTCATTAGCTCTAAAGGAAACACTGTCACATCCATCTATCACACAGTGCTTAGAAAGCCAGAAAATTAAAAACTATATGTATCAGAGTTCATGTTTCAGCCATCAAAGCCACCAAATATTGACTTTGTAATAGACAGCCATTCTAACCCAAGTATCTAACAAATTATAGGTTATGCATATTATGTGAAGGTTATGAGGTCAGATCTGACCTCAAATATACTGGAAGCTACGTACTAGCATTCTTAGCAAGCTTTTTAAAGTTGCTGCCGCTATTACTGTATTAAAAATGTTATTCTCCTTTGGCCTTTTTTCTAGGCAACATTGTAGAGAGACCACTGGTCTTGCATTCTACTGATTAACGCAATTAAATGCCTTTTTATTAACCCTTCTATTAGCTTAGTTTAAGCGAGCTTTCCAATATAAATATTGCAACACTGTTATTAACAGGAAGAAAACAGAAAGTGAAACCTCCCATTTCTTTCAGGTTTGTTTTCTACACTTTTAGTGAAGTTTCCGCATTCCATGACAAAAGTTAGTTTTCAAAATTTGAGCTCTAAAGCCATTCAAAAAAAACCAAAACCACAAATCCACACCCTAGGTACTACCGTACACAAATTGATACTGTCCTCAGCCACAGACATGATTAGAATCCATACCTGTCAGCTTGCAGTCCACAGTGGTTAAACAATCATTTAAGTTTTGAACAGCAAGATTTTCTTTAGCTTTAACCGTGGTGCCTGCCACAAGAAAGCAGACAGAAAGGGAGGGAGGGAGGGAAAAAAGGTCCTCAAACTACACTTAGAGCCACTGTCAACTTGTCCTTGGGTATTTTGGAGGAGGACCAGAAGCATGCAAAGCTGCTGTTCCAATTTTGCAAGAACCACACAGGGCTCCGTTTCATTAAAGTGAACCTTAAAGCCAGAAATATAGCTAATAAAAGGAAAAATGCGACCAGCTTGATACATTAAACACCCTTCCTACGGTATCACAGGGAGACATTACGAAGCATAACAAAAACTCAAAAGGATCACACGGAAGCTAAACTTGCACTTTGATTAGACAGCTGGCTTTCAACAATCTCCAGCGTGAATTGTGGGAGCTGAACACACAGGAAGAGGGGAGAATTTCAGCTCAACAACTTCATTACAATCAAGCATAATACCAACCTTGGGACCTCTCTCCAGAATCTCGGCATTTAAATTTCAGCATGTCTTGCAGTAGGATATCAAGGCTCTGGGGTTTGCACCTTAAGACTTATCCTAAGTCAGCTATAGCTGGCAACGAAACAAAACTTCTCTTTGCTCTTTGGGTCACGAAATCAGTAGGGTACACCTTCCATAAAATCAGAAATGGACATTCTCACAATTTTTTGGAAACCATCCTGACCAGCTTGCTGAAACTGAAGCTAGTTAACTTGGTTACAGTGAAGGCTTCCCTGAACTCCACCCACTATGACTCCAGCAATACACAGTACAGCTGCTAACCTGTCAGGAAGCATAAGGCTAGCAAGTCATCTTTCGTAACATGAAGTACAATACTTCAGAACAGCTAAGGAAGTTAAGGACAGACTATTTCCTGACTTCTGCATTTCCAGTTCCCTGTAAAAGCCACTTGACCGTAAATATATATATATACATATATAAAGTTCATTACTATTACACTCGTGTCACCATGTCCATTTTAATGAAGAATTATTTGCGAGCACCTGCCACACAACCACAACTTCTTCAAGATTTGTACTTAATTAAGGATTTAGTTTGATATGTAATTAAAATAAAGGTTACAGAATTTAAAGTCTGCTGGGGAAAAAAAATTATACTACATTTAACAGTAGTTTTGAGTTCAAGCTTTAAAATATACTTCCTGAAGAATTTAAAATTAAACTTTAAAAAAACAGTTACAGCTTTCTTGTTTCCATAAGCCATCTTTCAGCTTGTAAATGACAGGAGTCTTTGAAAGTGCATCATTTGCCATATGCTGCAGCTAATAAATAAAACCAAGTCACTTATGTTTATACTGATTTTTGGGCCTTTGGAAGTTAATTTGAACCACAAGTCAAATGGGGAAATAATGCAAACTGTAGTTACTGCTTTTCTAAATATAACACTAATCTCACTTGTAAGTCAGAGCATTCAAGATCTATTAAAAAAAGAAAAAACCCTAGGAATTACATAAGTGACAAGGCCAACCGCTTGCAAAAGAAAAATTTTAACTCATGATCTTACAGGCTGTGTTGTGCAAACAGGAATTTATGGCCAAAGAGATTTAGAAGTCAGCGGGACTTTCCTCAAAAAAGATCGCAGAAGAAATTTTGCTCTCTAGCACAGCGATTGAGCAGCCCAGAGAAAGCACGATTCCTCTAATGATCCCCAATCCCAGTAAAAGAAAATAACAAGTACTTTTTTTGCAGTCACAGAGGCAGCCATCTTAGTGTAAGATGGCATTTGTCATTGCCAGCTTAGAAAAGTTTTAGGCAATTTCCAGTATTATTTCAAACACAAACCCCCTCTTTACTTGGTAAGTAAGCATGCACAAATATTCAGATTTCTTATTCTTCTGCTTAATAGAAGCTGGGAAGATTGGGAAAATTACTTGATCTTTATCTAGTACTTAGATCTTCAAAGAGTACAAACATTAATTAATTCTCACAACACCTCCCTGTGGAATGCAAGTATCACATTCCCCATTTTGCAGATGAGGAAAAAACACAAATCAAAAGCTGAGTGACAGGAAAATCTTAACTATCTTGGAAAACAATTCCAGCAAAGTATTTAAGAAGCCTGGATTCAGCCCTTCTTAAAAGTGTACTGAACAGTAATCTCAAACCATAGTTTAATCCTGAATCTGGGTATCTGAATGCACATTAAATGTATACTTACTTTGCTCAAGTTGCATACAGCAACACTGAGATACTTCAGTAAGATTGCATTCACATCTCCCTGCCTAAGGAGTAGCTAAAAAGTCAGAAAACGTTCAGTAAAAAAATATTGCTCTTACCTTCTGCTACATCATCATCTACAGCGCCTTTCACCTGAGAAAAACACCACTGAATGTCATTTCCTCCTCCAGCTCCTAAAAAAGACAAACAAAAAAAATGAGACCCCCCCCCACAGCAACACAAAGAGCACACAATAGTTACCAATTGAAAATTTCAGACAACATTGTACACGCCTACTTCCTCAGCAATGCTGTCGGCACAATTACAAATTGCCCCTCCCCACCTTTTTCCTTTACAGATATTGTTTTTGTCATTAGTGGCTTGCCAGCGTTCAATGCAACGTTTGTCAAAAACAGTGTAAGCGTAAGCAGTAACAGTGATAAAAGCCTCTATCACCAAAAGCTCGCTGGACTAAATAACATTGCTAGTGCTAACTTTAGCTGCGCATTTAAAATAAGAGTACGTGAACATCTTATTTCACACGACACTCCTTCCTACTTTTAAGTCGGGACCCTCCACAAACACACACACACACACAAACCGTAACCGTCAGAAAAAGCTGTACGTTTTTGGAAAATTTCAATCATCCATTCAATATAAACCAAGCATGCTATTCATTTCCTTCTTTTACAAAAACGTTGAACTGAGCCTACATACTAAAGGCTAAAGAAAAAAAATTTTACCACAATTTTAGAGTCTCTTCGCAGAAGTAACGAAAGCAATTATCAGCCTTAAAAAAGCAGCAAATCCGAGCAGAAAAGCAAACAAGCAATCTGATGTTAACAAGTTCTACTACCATAGAAAACGGATCGAAGAGAAAACTTCAGGAACATTACTGCCTCGGCGGAAGGCAGTGATTCATTTGAACCCTGCCACCAAAACACACAAAAAATCACCACCCATTTCTTTTGCATTTCATTCTGAGCAAATCACTGCAGGGCTGAGTACATACAGGAAGAGACTGAAATGGGCTTGCCTTTTTTTTTTTTTTTTTTTTTTTTAAAAAGCCACTGTCAAAATGGAACTTTTCCTCAACACAATTCAAACAGGCTGAGCAACAGATGGCATTTACACATTAATCCAGAGCTCTGTTACGGCTTTTGGGATAACAAAGAATAAAGAAGGGACTTCTTCCCTCTTCTGCGCTAAGTTACAGAGGGAAAAAAGTCAAAGACAAGGAAATCAGAATCACGAAAATCATCTTTCCAAAAAGGACCAAGTATCTCAGAAGGTTAAGAGAAGTGCTGGAACACAATCAGCGACCAGTTTGCATTTTTTGCTTGCCTTAATTTCTATTCCAAAGGATTAGAGACACACAAACTACATAACCTGACAAGGTGAAGGCAAGTACAAGCATCCACCTATGCAAGAGATGTCAAAATGCTTTTTGCAGATACATTGGAAAGGTTTGCTATTGCCCAAAATCTGTACAACCCATTTTCTTTCCTCTCTCCAACCTCTTCATTTGTCATTTAGCAGCTGGCACCATGAAAGCACTTAAAGGGGACAGCTTGTAAAAAAAAAAAAAACCACAACCAAAAAAAAACCCCCAAGAAAACCACACTGCTCTTTCTACTTAAGCCTATAATTCTATTTTTCATACAATTTACTTGAATCAAGTTGGCACTTCCCCCCCCCCAAAAACAAAAAGAGAAGGGTGGAGCATGGGCATATAGCGTAGGGGAAAAAGGCAAAGCACAAACCTAGTACAGCCTCTCAAGCTTGCTCCTCCAAATGCAAAGTGCTGAAAAGACAATTCATTTGCAGAGGAGGGGGATAAACGGAATCGCAAGGAAAACTAAGGAGGAAGAAATACCTTATGCATACACACTTCTAGCCTACCAAGAGCACTTTAGGATGCAAAATGGGGAGCAAGCAGAGGAAGGAATGAGAAAGAAAACACAGTGAGACCTGTGTTATTTAATGACATCCTGTACCCAATTTTACTCTCGTTTGCAGACGCTTAAAAGCTGCACCCTACAGAAGGGTGCAATTCTACTCTCGACACAAGCACGTCTGCGCCCTGGAACACCTCTCCGTGCACAGCAGCACTTCTTCCACAGTCCTCACTAACTCCACCTGAGAAATAAATGCAACATACGAGCACGTATACAAATTCAAAAACCCCGGGGGGGGGGGGGAGCAAAAGACCCACCCTGTCTGCAAGCCTCCTGCATACCGAACTTCAAAATACACGGCTTCCCCCATGGAAGCCCCTCCACCTCGCTTCTCTCGTGCTTTCACCACCACCCCCGACAAGGGAGGGAAAGGAAGAAGGGGTGGGTGGGAAAAAAACACGGTTTCCCAGAAGGGGGAGGGGGGAAAAAAAAAAAAAAATAATAGAAGACCAGGAAGGCGCAGGCGAGGCGGAACGGGAGAGCGGGGCCGGGGAGGGAGCGAGCGAGGCAGGGGCAGTCGGCACGCCGGCAGCCGGGGCTCGGCAGAGGCAGCCGGCAGGCTGCGAGGCGTTCCGCCGGCGGGGGAGAAACCCCCGGCGAGCGGGGGGCAGCCGGGGGAAGGGAGGCGGCGCTGCCCCCGGCCGGCAGCCCCGTCCGTCCGTCCGTCCGTGCGCCCGTCCGGC
>NW_010972598.1:13381267-13437033 GCF_000737465.1 Haliaeetus leucocephalus | reverse complement strand
CGGCCCCCCCCTTTCCCGGGGGCTCGTCCGCGGCAGGGAAAGCCGCCTCCGAGGGCCCCGACCCCCGCCGTCCCCTGCCTGCTCGGCAGGGTGCTTTGCAGGCTCTGCCTTCGTTTCGCTCGTTCGCTGAATCTTCCCCCCCCCTCGCTTGGCATCGTTCGGTTTTGGGGTTGTGGGTTTTTTTCTTTCCTCCACTCCCTCGCTTCCTTCTCCTGCCATTTCCTCATGCAGCAGTTCCTCGTTGTAGCCACATAACCTGTTTGATGCACGTTTTCCACCCTCTTGGATGCTTTCCATACCGTCTGCAGGCTCGGTCTCTCATTTCACTGGAGAACCCAAGTGCGTCTTTGCCATTCTCATTGCTATTCCCTGCGTACACCCGGCCGCGCTCCCGAGCCATTTTTAGCCTCCATCCACCTTTCACACTGGCAGCCAGCAAGAGCTACAAAGAAAGACTTCCAGCCGAGCCCAGCTTGGCACAACTCCCGCTGGCTCGGAAAGGATGAAGGCTCCTTTTTAGCTTACTGGGTCCCAGCTAAAGTCTCAGCTGTGGTTAACGTACAGGACTTGGATAATTGATTCAGTACAATCTATTTAAGATCTTATGAAAGTCATCAGTTTCCCTTCACAGATGTTTGTGCAGACGTTTTCTTTCTTCTCAGGCTGGGTAGAGCTTGCTAATCCAGATTTCGCTTGGAGATTCATGAGCTCATCCTGCAAACCCAGCGCTGCCACAAACTCCCAATGTGCCTTGAAATAAGTCTCCTAAATCATCCCATACACTAATTTTTGTATTTCCAGCTCAAAACACCTAAGAGGCTGCTTTTCTAAACAAAAGACCAGTGAATTCCTAGTCAAGTACAGCACAAAACACGGAACTGTGGAAATTTAACACACAAATTGCAGTCAGGCTCCCGATGTTTCAGAGTAAACACCAGAAACCCACAACTGGGCCAGAGTATAGGCTACTTTGGACAAATGCGGGTTTACCTCTACATCCCCGATAAAGATTGCACATGCAAATAGAAATCAATCTTTGAAACAACAATAATGTTTGAAAGAGCACTCAACACATACGGGGCATTCTAAAGAACTGCAATTCTCCTAAGTTTGGGAATATCTGGAACCGAGTATTTTGCTTAGTCCGTTTTGAGAGCAATCCAAAAAAATTCTGAAGGCAAACACTGCATGTTTGAAAACATCCACAATCAAAAAAGGCTCTTTTTGGATCACTACAGCACTAAGGCCCTTCTCTCAACACCCGGTCCACATTTCCCAGAGCTCAAGAACAAGTTCACTCAATTCTACAAATTTGTGGCCATGTTTAGTTGATACCAAATTTGGAATGAAAGCTGGCATTCTTCTCTTTTCAGGATTACTTAAAAAATCCATTTCAACCCTAAACAGAATTGGCCTGCAACCATTTAGCAGGAAAATTTGCAAATAAAGTCCAATTCATCCATTGCCTTCTGTACAATTACTGCAGAATTTGGCCCTCACATGGTATAATGACCATTTGTTCAAGGATTTTTGTGTCAAAAAAAAAAAGGGGGGGGGGGGAGACCTGCAATTAGCTCTGTAATATAAATTAATGAAGCTTTAGCACATAACTTATAATTAAAACAAAATCCTACTTAGAAAAAAATTGAATATCGTGGTGCCAGAAGGATGGATCATAATTCCAACATTTCAGGTTTTTGTTTTGAACTAACTGAGCTACAGAATATAATGAAGTATAATAAATAATTAACATTAAATCACAGCCAGGGTAATTAGTAAGACATCTTGGGAATCACAAGCTTTGCTTGGGTGTTCACTTGCTTGTTAATTCAGACAACACAAGTATTCACACTAGTATGAATGGTTAGTGCAAATTAGCAAGAGTGCATTTTGCAGGTCTGATTCAAAGTTTATTAGCACATACTTATACTCCTTTGATTTCACTGGAGTTTAAGCATTTGTTCAGGTGCTCTGGGGAGATAACAACTGTATTATGTTAAAGTCATACACAACCACCAACAGCACAAAGCTTTAATGAACATTTATCTATTCCAGTCATGCTTTAATTACTAATTCTTACTCTACAGACAAACACCTTCAGCTCAGACTAAAGAACATCTCCAGGAAACGGGAGGGACATACAGGGACAACCATCCACATAAAAGCATTTCTGGTTGTATTTGTTAAAGGCCAGTGAACTACAGCAGAGCGGTCAGCTCACAGCAGCGTGGATCAGGAGCTGTAGAAGTGAGAACAACTTAAAGATCAAAATGTAAAATGTGACTGGGAGCCAATATATATATAAACGTCAAATCACTGATCAAACAACTACGGCCTCAAAGAACAACTCTATCAGCAATTCATTTTGTATCTGCTTTAGTTTCCCAGTAATTTGACCCGTTAGACAAGACTATAATGAATTACAACAATTCAGTTTAGAAATAAAGGGAGTAATTATCACCAAAATTACCACTGGAATTTAGTAATAACTGAGCCATCTGAGGTCACATGCAGGTTAACATCAGGGCAATGTAATTCCCTACAGTGTTCTCTTCTTTGCTTCGTTCTCTCTAGCTTGAAGCGTCTCAGCAAGAGGTTTCCATTGCTTTTTGGGAGAGCATTTCACAGTCTAACAGCCCTCACTCCTAGAAGATGTTTGCTAATATTCACCCCGTGTTTCCCCATTCTTAATTTCACATAATTGTCTCTACCTCTACTTGTGTAGCCACTTAATTAACAACCATTATCAAAACAGTGCTGAGTCACATCTTAATACTGCCACATGGAAGTTCATCCCTAGCAAAAGGTCAGGCAGACCCTGATTCTGTAATGAGTTTCAGGCAAACTCACAGGGTAAACTACGTGTGGTGCAAGTCCCAACCCATCTAACCTTTTCACGTTACGCCAACACCAGCCTCACTCAAGCGGGTAGGTCCTTAATGCTATTTGCAGTGTGCCAGCTGCCATGCCAGGAAATCTGTGAGCATGCAGAACTTTCATTTGCTTTTTCTGACAGTCAGGCTTTACCCGGCACAAGTTCATTTTAACCAGGTCCCACCTGCAAAGCCCCAACTGCCAGTGGCCAGATATTTTTACCTAAAACCAAGGTTTAAACAAAGGTTTAAGCATTTCCAGTTCCTCCCTCTCTAACCTAAACTTGAACACTACAAAGACATATATTGCACCCTACTTCACTGGAACAGTTCCAGTGAAGTCACTAGTTTTTATTTTTGGAAAGGTAAAAAATGAAATTAAAGCTTCTAGCAGCTCTGAGCATCTGTACTGTTGGGGAAATACTCTGAAATGGCATAAAATGTCATCCTCCCCTGATCAGTCACTGGGCAGTTTTAAGTATTAACCATGATAAAAAGAAGACATGGTACATAACTTTCAGTTCACTTTGCAACTGCAAGTAATTTTCTAGAGAGCCATTTCCCAAACAAAACGTAACAGTACTATCCAATGGTTCTCTAACTGAGTGCCCGGAACTACTCATCATTGAGCAAACTTATGCAATGGAAGCTCACTAATTCTGGTAAACAAGCAGCTTGTGTCATCTCAAAATTGTGAAGTTCATTGGATTCAACCTCTGCTATTACAAGGGAAGCCTCAGCATTTTTTTTCAGAAATTACTATGGCTTTTTTTCTTAACTTTAGCCTGGTGCAAGCAAGCAGAAAAGCTAATTAGGCTTGGAAAGAATTTCATATGTTCATTAAAGTAGTAGTTTGCAAGACAGGTTTAAAACCAGCTCGAAAGTTGATTTGTTTAGAGCAGGTCTAAATTGCAATGATCAAAACCACAATTTGCAAAATATTAGCTTAATGGATTATTTAAGCACAATTTGTACAGGATTCATATACCTGAATTTTAAAGCAAGTGCAAAAATACATGCAAGGATACAGGGAAAACAAGGCTTCTGGAAAACAAGAAAAAAGGTCTTGGAGATAGACAGGAAGCACCTGTTTGGAGGGAGGAAAGCAAATATTTTTCAACTAGCAGGGCTTGTTTGGGAGGGTAGCAGGTATACCAGTATTTTGGGGTTAAAAATTAAGAAAAGAGGGATAACTTGAAATGCATAGAAAAATTATGTTCTTATTAAGTCTCTTATTACAATTTTTACAAACTGTAGTTAGTTCTATGGGAGGATGAGTCCAGCCAAAAAATAAGAGAACTGTTATGGGAAGCTAACAATCCTACTGAAACTAAAACTGCAGCCATAGGAGAAGATAGGAGATTCACAAGACCTAGATTCAGCTCTTCCTGCAACTTAGTAGCTGCAATTAACAAAGCACATAGTTCAGGATAACTTGGCACTTTGAATCTTCCACCTCAGGATAATTTGGACATAACTCGGAACTCTGAAACCTACTAGCAGTAAGAAAAACAAACAAAAAAAAGAAACAAAATGAGAACAGTCATCCTAAACTAAGCACCATGAACGCAAGGCAAGGCACTCAGAAAGTGTTTTTCTTCTAACAAGAATGATTAAACACTGAACTACATTGCCAAAAAAATCTGCAGCACATCCACTACCAGGCACTTTTAAGAGTGGATTAGATAACCATCTACTGGGAATAGTCTAACTAGAGCTGCTCCCTGCCTAAGGGTAAGAGATGTCTTAGTCTTTTCTAGCCCCAGTTTTCACTGTTCTACAGAGAAACTACATCACATTCTTTGGCTTGAAAATGCAAGTTCTTTGTACCAGTGACAAAATCAAGATACACCAAAACCAGTAAATCCATACTCAGAGAATACTTTTAAAAGTATTAAGATTCCCTTCTTCTATTAGTCTTTAGAACAGGGATAATTAACATTCCCCAGTCACTTTTAATACAGTGAGATCAATGAGAGGAACATAACAGCAATACTAACAATTATAACAAAAGGTTATCTTGGGGGGGGGGGGGAGATAACACCCCTTCACAACCAAACTTAACTGATAACATGCTGCACCTCTAAAAAGCACAGAGTAACTCAGAGGTGAGAAGAGCCTTAGTCATCACCACCTTTAGGAGGCACATTGCAGGAAGGGGAGGAGCTAGGATAGGAAACTGCAAAGGGCCTTGAATAGTTTTCGTTTGGGGTTGGTTGTTTTTGTGGGTTTTTTTAAACCTCCAAATTTTTATGGTCTATACACAGAAATGTTTCTTTTTGGGGAAGCGTTGCAGTGTTATTGAGGGAACAGAAGTGTTCATTTTTCCTTACTAATAAGCATACATAGGTGATCTAAATAAGTGAGAGAGAAGCCTCAGAGACTTTTATGAAACAATTTTTCTTAACAAAAGCAGGAAGTTGAAAGCAAGTGTGTTAAAAACACTGCTGTCTATAGGATTTCCCTGTTATTTTTAACAGTGGGGTTTAGCATCTTATACGTTAGATACTAAGGTAAAGTACTTTTAAGCATTAATTAAGTTAACAAGCTATTATCCTTCACTATGAGCTCGAAGAATTACACCTGCACAGGTTTATTTCAAAAGGGATATGTAAACATAAGTCTTAGCTCAAGCCTTGTAGTTATCTTGTATGTATCACTGAAGCCATTGCTACCGAAACATACATAAAAAGCCAACCAATCTAAAAAGAGCACGATCAGCTCTTTGGAATCATGTTTTTGTACTTTGAAGAAGCCTGTAATTTTACTAGCATTTTGCAGTAAGAACTTAATGCTAGCTCTGTGTGGTGCTACTAGGGTGTATGAACTTATCACATCAACTATCCACCTTTGCCAGGAGAAATGTTCCTTAAAAACCATGGATTGTGGTAAGTTATGATTAAGTATATAATTTGGAATAAAATGCCACTGTAGTCTTTGAACTCAAGCATTCTTGCTCTTGATCCTAGGCTCTAGTCAAGTCTTGTACTTTCAATCAGCTTGGTGTTGCTAATTTCTCATGGTGTTTAAAGGGTGTGAACAGATTGATGTCCTAAGCCCTGGAATCATAGAAAGACATAAGAAATTCAGCTGATATTTTTCATGCTAGGTAACTAGCATGATTGGCTTTAGTAATTCATTAACTTACTCCTTGAAGTATGCGTTCACTCACCTTTTGGTTTCATTTTTCATTAACAAGACCACAATATTTCTAGGGTATTTTTTAAGTGTTTCAAACTTTCTTTAATTTAGCAAGCACCATTCAAGTATTTGCAGCTGAAACTGTTCTGAAACATTCTTTGCTTGCTTTGCTTTGTCACACAGTTCTTCTGGTAACAGGTTTGTAAGGATCTGAAGGTAATGCCAGGAATGAACTGTGAAGGGAAGGAAGGGAGGCCGAAATAGCAGAATGAATTGTTCCATTCACATGGCTTTTCTGCTAGGGAATAAGTTAGCATTGTAAACAGGAGAGAGGTGTGGTTTGCAGATCGGACAGGAAATCCTTAGTTCTAATCCTTGCTGTGTTGTTGATTCCCTTGGAGACGTGGAGCAAATGCTTTCTGTTCCTATTTTTTTAATTGGAAATAAACTGGGAATGATAGTACTTAACTAGCTCATAGGAGCAGTCTTTCAGTTAAAACATTTATAATATGCTTTAAAAACAGCTTATGGCACACAGGCTTGAAATCAACTTGGCTATTGTCTGAGGCCATTTCCTTACCCTGCTTCGAGGACCAGGGACCTTTGGGGGCCCAAGTCACCACTGCGCATGTATAGGCTTTGCTTTTCTCACTTGTAACAATGCAAAACAGATGCTTTACCAGGGATATAAGGAAACGCAGCCTCACAACCAACCATTGTCTGGTGTGAATTGTGGTCAGGCATCGTGTGGTCTGTCATCCTTAGTACGCGCTGTGGCTGCATTTAGCCCTGTTGTAAACAGATTTCTTAACTTTTTTCCCTTGGGTTGCAGGGAGCGCACCTGGGACTGAAGATGTGTGAGAAGGGGTTATGGCTGAGGAGAGTATGTTCCTTAGGAGGACTCTTCTGTGTGTCAGGCCCTCATTAGAAGCCACACACTCTGGTTGTTGAGCAGTGTGGCAGTCTTGTGCCCTGAGACCCCATGTACCAGATGCAGCTGTCTGGCAAGCCGTTCAGCTGTGTCTGATGTGAAGGGCCCTGGAACCAGCAGATGATGGTGCTGGGCTGGGAATACTGCAGAAGCATAGAAACTGGAGGTGTGACAGCCCTGCGTGGAGTCGCAGCAGAGAGTCAGCTTTTTTTAGTGTGGATTCTCTGTATCTATGTAAACGACCATGTAAGTGATGAATCAGACTTACAATTTTATCATCCTACTTTTAATCAGGGAGAACATGCAGTAACATGGTCTACTAACAGCAGCATGGAAAGGTGAAAGTCCAGAGTCCTAAAAGGTATGCCTTCACCTCAGGTTTCTCACTTTTTCTGTAACAAGTGCTTATAGCTAGAGTTTCACAGTTACTGAGCATGCACAACTCATGCTAGTCCAGGGGAGCCTATGGAAATGTTTCTAGAACTGAGAGACAACTTTCTTCCACCACATAGTTAGAGAAGGAAAACTCATTAAACAGTTGCCTGTTACTTACTAAACCTTGTTGGCTTTTCACTTAGATGCAAGCATTTTGAATTGTCAAAAATGCTGATAACTGTTGCTGAAATTTAGAGAAGAACTTTCTCAGTATTCTTATTTGTAACTACTTTTATTTAAAAAACAATTTAATCCTTGCCCTGAAAAGCTTTGTAAACTGGGCTTAGTTTGAAAGACATCTCACTCTGAGAACCTAAAGAAACTTTGTCCTGGTTTGCATATCATTTGTGCTGAGCATGACATGGTATCCTGAATTTAACCGTGAAGTTTTACGTGTGTAGAACACTATTCTCTTTGATTGCTTAGTTATAAGAATCCACCTGACCAGTGGGAATCTCCCTAGTTAGTCCAAATACATCTTCCAATGTTTGCAGGATCTGTTTTTCCCATGCTTCTCCATCCCTTCTTATATATTTTCCACATATTCCCCTACTTCACTTCCTCCCCTTCCCCTTCAACATCCAAATCATATCTTTGATCCTCAGAGAAGTAAAAACAGAACAAAAGTTGCAGCAGGCCTGCCATTTTCTTTTTGTCTCCACTGTGCAAGTTACTCTGCATGGAAGCGCCAGTGCATGCAGATGACCAATTAACTCTCTTGTGGTTTTCAAGATCGGAACCCTGATCATTAAATTACATGCTCATGCTTTAGACAAAGTCAGTCTCAGCTTGCCAAGTGGGAAGCTAATTAGAAGATACCAATGAAAGAAACAGTTATTTGGAATTAAGCCTGCCAATATGGCTCAATATTACTGCCACAGACAACTGCTGCTATCCAGGAGGAAAATGTATCACTTTCTTCAAAGATCCCAGAACTGCAATTCATTCAAGATCTGCAGTAGAAGAAACGGCTTGACGTACCTGTGTAGAGTGAACCCCTGAGAAATAGGAAAAGGGCAAGTTGTTTAACAGTGATACTTAATTGGCCTACCGTAGAGACTATTTAAAAATCCTAGACAACAGTAAGCCCTGAATTACTCTGCTTATTGACCTTCCCCCCTTTCCCTTTCAGTGCCTTTACCTTCGTGGCACTTACTTCACTACCTGGCATAGAACAAATTTTCCTTTGAGGTTCCCTGTACATACTGGTTTTGACATGATCTTGTTTCTTGCTTTCTCTGCCAGTAAACAGAGAGATCTGGGTACTTCTATCCCGGGGCGGGGGGGGGGAGAAAGCATTTATTTTTTAAACCAGAAGTTACCTTGTAAAAGACTCCAAGAGGGATGAAGGAATAGAAAAGTAAACAACTCCTTTACTGATAACTTGATTATCAATTAATTTAAACTACATGAATCCTGTTCTTGGGCAAACTCAAGTATGCAGAAGAATACTAGAAGTTCCTGCTTCTAAACCATGAGATGAAATTGTCCATTTCTATTATTGTTATTCTATTTATATTCTCTGTTGTTTGATTAAAACCAATATACCCTCAAAAGGGTAGTTTAAACATGACTCAGAAATGCTCGTAGTTTTGGCTAATAGCTGGTCTTTCCAAAAAACTTCAGTTCCAACACTCTGGTTTAGACTTAAAGCTGATCTTTCCTGGCATGCAAGCAGCTTAATTAGTAAGCAGGAGAAAAAAAGTGGAAATGTGGATTTCCACTCCCCCTCCCATAAGGCACTGGTATATTCTCTAGCTCCATCAAAATCTCTTTGCTTGTGTTTCACTGCTCTTTGTTTAGCTGTTGGTTACCCCAGCTGCACAAACACATGAGAGATGTGCTCCATTACCTCTTGAAAGTCAAGTCTTAGAGAGTGAACATGCACAACCCCAAAACCTTTTGGCACTGGGGCACCTCAGCTATTTATGATCTATAATTGGACTCCCACCTTCCCACCATTCTATCATCAAACACTGATTTCAGAGTCCTTGGAGGGGGGAGCTGGTGTCTTCCCTGACACAAGCAAAGACTGGGCACACGAACCTGAAATTTTCTTGATATAATCACTGCTGCAGCGTTCATTTAAATGTGAATATGCAAGAAAGCTTATTTCGGAACCAGAAATGTTATCACTAACATAGCACGAAAAGTAATAATGGTTTGAGTATGTTGTGCTTTTTGCCCACTCTCGCAGAAGTCAATATAGACAGATCTTCATTAGTTTCAGTGACGTTTAGATCAGGCTTTATGTACAGACCCTGCCGACAACTTTAAAAATCAGGTGTTGACAGGTGAGCAGGATGTTTTGCTGAAGTACAAAGAGGGAAATCTTGGTCATGATTCGTATATACATATATAGGTGTAAGTATCACCATTTGTCTTCAAGTAAGAACTATAGAGGTTCTAATACTTGCATGGCATATCTATTTAATAACGTGAAGCATAGGAAACAGGGACAGGTAGATCCAAAAGACATCCAGGTATCTTTGAACAGAACCATCCATATAAACTGTGTGGAATTCAGAGCATTGTCACACGAGGATACAAGATCCATTTGATGTCTAACAAGTCACTGCACCGAGATGCAATAATTAATCACATAACATTTGCCTAGTGTGTTGCATGCAAAGTGAAATGAGTTCATCTGAGCCACTAGTGCAAGGTTTAATTATTAAAAAGTGGTTCAGGTTGACTCCTTTCACTTTGCTTAACAGCAGATTGAGAGCTTGCATGGAGCTAGAAGTATTATTCCTAGCATTAAGCCAGGCCACTGGGTAAAGCTACGTTTCTGCAGTTTCCTTTTTTTTCCTTTATAGTTACATGCCCATTGCTTAAAACAAAATGAGGTTTACATATTCGTGCTCTATGTCTGTCTGCTTCCCCATAGTAGCTTTTGACTCAGTGATCAGTTCCAATTAGGTTTTGTAGTAATGGATGCTTCAAGGATATTCAACTGCTTACAACTTCAAGAAAATGAGATAGAGCTTCAATTTTTGCCTGCTCTGACAGAGGCTGCACAGTGAGTTTGCACCTTTATAAACTCCAGAGAATCCACTCTGGAAAAGTGGTGTTAAAATGTTTCATCTGTGGGAAACGCCTTAAAGTTTGCATCCTGCTAGGTAGCAGAGAATCCAACTATGAGGCATATATGTCTTGGAGACCAGACTTTCCAAGCTCTCCTGCTTACAAAGCTGCTCGTTTCTGCTTTTGCTGTGTGTAGAGCCTCATCTACTTGCCTCCTGTTGGTGACACTGAATCCAAAACAGAATAGCCCTGAGGCAGAGAACTGCAAGGTTAGAATAAGTCAGTTTGTCGCATTCCATGTTCTATCGTAATTGCAGAAAGTTATAAGAAATAGAAGGCAAATGACAGATACTCTTTGAAAATACAGAGCTGTTTCTCCAGGAAAATCTGAGCCACAAAAGAGTGCACATAAATAATCAGTGCCAGAAAATTACCCTCTACCCAAAGAGAAAAAAAAAAATTCTGGTTGAGAGAAACTTCATCTTTCCAAAACTTGGTTACAGTCCAAACTAGACAGCAACTAGAAATATTTCCCACAAACTGGAAGTTCCCTGGACTCTGCAGCGACTCTGCGAAATCAACAAGCTTATCAAGTCGTTTTTCCAATGGCAGGCAGGAAATTACCAAGAACATCAATTCACCTAGCAACTACAGGGGGTTCCCATGATACCTGACTTCCCACAGAACTGCCAGGATAACTATCTTGCTGCTAAACATCACAAGCCTTTATGATCCGTGTCTCTAAACCAAGCTAAGCAAGGTAGTGGCTTCCATACCAAAGGGATCAGACACGTCTTCCTCCACAGACCCTGCAGAAACAAAACTCTGGTTCTTCTGATCAGTCCTGGGCAGTCCAGATTCAGCAGAAGGGAGGCTGTGATTGCATCGATGTTTCTGACAGTAGCAAAGTTCAGTGCTCTTGTTCACAAAACAGTTCTGTAGTTACATGGGCACACAAGAAGGAAGGGTGCAGGAACAATAGATCAGTTACAGGCAAAGCGTGAAAGTTCATGGAGCTGCAGCCTGCAATGCTTCAAATGGAACATCTGGGTTTCAGCAAAATAGCGCTTGGTTTCTCAGAGTGTGTTTGAGCAGTCCGTATCAATATTGTGAACACAATGGTGAGTTTATTCAAACACATTGATGGCAATTGTATTGTACCATACCCGGAGACAAAGCTAATTATAACATTTTATTTAAAGAAAGGATGTAATCTCCATGAAATGATGTAAGAAGGCAAGGTACAATGTTTTACTTTGATTTTTCCTAGTAAATGTTTCCCACAAGAGACTCAATTTTAGCTCATGTTCTGCTTGCCTCTGCGTGAGATCTTGAACTTGGTCTGTCACACTGCAAACCGGTGCCCTAATTAAATTTGTTGCTGGCCATCATCAGCAAAGGCTGTCTCTTTCTTTCTTTCTCTGTACTTTGCCAAACAACAACAAAAGGGTTTAGAAAGGCCCAGTTTTTTCACTACACTGTAAAGAAGTGTATTTCAAAGCCTGGAAAACTTTCCCTTCCACACAGCATAAGAATAAACTGTAAAACTCATAAAATCTTTTCTGCCTGCTATCACCCAACACTATGGGTGTTGACAGGCACATTCTTTAGGGATCTTCAGTAGAATGAGCTCACAACAAAGTTGTTGCAATCAAAACTTTGTTTTACCTGGACCCTCTACAAATCAGGTCATTTTAAAAAGCAAGCATCCAATACCCTCTGCGTACCAGGTTATTTTAACACATTAACCATTACTTCAGTTTAAAGTACACATAAAAAACTCACTCAGTCCTCAGAGAAAGCACCTGACCGCGAAGAACCACAGCTCTACCACCTACCTACACCACCTAACAGTCTCACCGGCAGTTTGCGGATTTTATAGGCAGCATGCACGTGATGTGACACGTCCCTGTTCTGCTACATCAGTCATTCTGATTGGCCCGGTCGCTCGGGCCCCCTTTAAAGGAGGAGTGGGAGGATGACCTGCTGCCCGGCAGTTCCTGCCTCACAAGATGGTGGCCAGGGGGTTAGAAGTAGGAGCAGGGCCACAGCACCGATACCGCTCGTAGTTCGGCGAAGGTCATTTAGCAGATCAGCAACAGAGCTTGGAAGTGAAGTCTTCTGATGTTCCTGCCTGGTGTCCTACCAAGAGAGCAGGAGAAGATGGAATTTTGCAGATGTTCCGAGTGGGTGAGTAGCCAGGAGCTCAGACCGAGGTCAGCTGAGCTGCAAGGTGCTGTGTGTTTCGTGAAATCCTTCTTTGACCTGACTTCAGCTGCAGGTTTTGAGCACTTGAAAAATCTATCTGTGGTCACTCAGATCACTTCGATAATTCATGGAAGAGGCAAGAAGAAATCACAAATTACGTATTCCTTTCCTCTTTCCTTTGCACCCTTATCTCTCTGCTCTCTTGCTCAAAAAGATCCTTTTATTTCCTAAGTCATCTATGTACCCACTTCCATTTTCCTCTTGTCTCATTTTTTGGCCATGTTTTTGCTCAGCGTTTGCATAAGGAGGCAATTGTTTGCTTAAAGGACTATATCTCTATTGTCCTTTCAGAACAGTAATGAGTACAAAACAACTGGGCTTTGGATCTGCCACAAGAAATTTGAACAGCCATCACAGAAAATGAAGCTGCAGTGTTAATTTGCAGAGGTGTTTTCTGCAGCTGCTTGAAATAGATTCCTTCTTTGCTTGCTGTTTCTTGTGATTTCTCTGTGTAGTGCCAGCATCAGCATAACTGTTGCAAGCAGCCTGGGTGTAGCACTAGTTTCATGCAATGTTGCCAAATTTACAGTTCCACAGAGCCTGGCCACTCCTTCCCTCCCAAGTCGTAGGAAGCCACTGACTTCAGTGTCTTGTTTGCCATCCACACAGCCTGGATTTTGTGATGCAGAGTGTGCTAAATAAAATGGGACTCCTGTGGAATAAGTACCTTGCTTTTGTTGTGACTGTGATGGGTGTTTTATTTACCAGGAAAGCCCTGTTGCCGTAAGAGAATTCTGAAATGTATTAATTCTGGATGCATCATGAAATTCCTCTGTAAGTGGTGTGACACTGGTCTTGAGGGGGAGGCTGGGGAGGCAATAAACAGTGGATTGGAAAATACCATCCACAGGGCCCAACCTGACAGTCATAAATTTGCATGAACTAGAATGATGTTTATCCAGTGTTACTCCCTGCATTTAGAAATGTGGTTTTGACCGTGAGACAACTCAAGCCAAGATCTCCACGAGGAGCATTCCAAGCCTAGGACTTCTGTTGACAGCAGTAATAAACCATCAAACCTTTGTTTTCCCAATGTCTGATGTCTCTAGGACTCCTAAAGAGGGTACAGCTGCATGCACTGTTAAATACTGTTATTGTTCCTCATTTTGTTCTGATACACATCAACAAAACAAAATAATCCAGGCTAGTGTTTCCACTTGCATCTTGTAAAAAATCATTCCAGGTTTGGTGAAGGTAACAAAAAGGGTAACAAAAGTTAACTGATCTTGGAAACAAGCTTCATTCCCCAGTGATCTGCAGAACGAATGATTATATGATGCTTTTTAAGCTGAAACTGCCTTTTTTTCTTTACAAGTTTTACTGATAGTACGATCTGCTTCACGTAGCACTGAAATGCAGCCATTTCTGGGGCAGATTGTGAAAGCTGTTTAGTGAAAAAGATTGCAGCACAGATCAAAAAGGGACTGATCTATAGTTTATAAAAATCAAGGTTAAGTTCTTCCTTCCTTTTTTCTAAAAACAGGAACAATAATGGCTGCTTTAGCTAGGTTCATGCATTTGGGTTATCTTACTGCACCTAACATCAAGGAGCCTGACTTCTTTTTGCTACACAAATAACTCTATAATTGCTATTTACTAAGACAGACCTGAAATTCTTTTGGATCTATGTGTAAAATGTACGCTGGATAGGATTTTATGTGATGTCAGAAAAATTGTAAAAGAAAATAAAATGAAAACATCATCTAAAACTACCTGGGAAATTCAAGGTAGAGGAGTAATCACCCTTTGTGGACTTCGGCCAAGAACAAAGAAAATAAAACTCTGAACAATTGTTGCTAAGATATGCAGTTATCCTAAGCTCTTTAGAAATACTTAACATGTGAAGTCATTGTCCCTTTAAATGTATACAAGTAGTCAAGATCTTGTTTTTTAATTCCCATCTGAGAAGGTGTAGAATTTCGAGGGATGTGCCAAGCGTGAGGACATGATGCTACATGGCTCCAAGCAGAATGGACGCTTGCTTGGTTATTTTTGGACACATGAGTACTTTAGTCAATGACGCTAGTGTTGCAGCTATAACAAAGAGAGGCTTCTGTTTTGTTGTGGAGATAAAACTTGAGTGGATTCATGGAGGAAGGGAGGAAAAGAAGAGGAAAACTGAATGGCATGACCCATATCGTGTTTTGCTAACAGCGTTAATTCATTGTTTAATTAAATAGTGAATTAAGTTCAGTGCGTGGACTGGATAGAACAATTAATTGTGGGCTCATTGCATTTTGCAATTTGTTTTAAGAAAACAAAAATCAATTCATCATCATTCCCTGAATTTTGCTTACCTCACAAAGCACAGATCTAATCAATGTGACAGATACTAGCTGCCCTTTGTAGTATTAATGGGTCATGGTAGAAGAGATTCCCATGCTTTAGGGAGAGTATTTAAAAGAGACTGGGAAAATGTACTAACATAGGAAAGCAATTTGTTTCAGGTCAGTTTTTAAAAGAGGGAATTTCAGTGTAATAGTCGAAGTGGGGAGGAGACTAGAGAGAAGAGCTTGACTGGAAGGAAGATATTGGAGAGTCATGAAAAGGAAAAAAAAAATTTTTTTAATTTTTAGGAATATCTAAAGGAAAAATGCAAATGTCCCCTTATTTTTAGTGGGAATGTGGGCTGTTTGTTAAAATGCTATGAAACAGGAGGGAAGCCTAGAGAAGTTATAACTTTCAGGCCTGTATAGTAAAAATATTTTATATTCATTGTCAAAATGAGAATTTATGTGAGGTTTCCAGTTAATATTACATTTTTGTTAAGTTGTGATTTTTTTGAGGTAGGGGCTTGACAAAATTCTTTGACTGAAAATGCTTCAAGTGAAAACTTAAGTGGAAAAAACTCCACCCTTTCCCCTTTGAAATTTGCTTTGGGTGCCCCTCAAAAATAAGTCCTAGACAAGCTTGGTCAGGTTTCTCCCATTTATATGTTCGCAAAGGTATGTGGCATTTCAGTTAATACTATCATCCAGGAATACTTCCAAGTTCTTCAGAGCAACTCAGGGTATTTGTCCTTGATGTACCTAAGGTTAACATTTGGTATGTGGACAGAGTGTTAGCTATATCAGGACGGCAAGGAGGTTTGAGGTGGAAGTTCACAAGTTCTGGATAATTTCTATTCTAAGTCTTGGTTGTCAAATGATGAGCCAACATGGCTTGTAGAACAGGCTACAACAGGTCTTCTGTTCAGCCTTCTCTTAAAGTATTGGTTTATACTTCGCAATTTTCTCCTTATTTTTTAGGATGGAATCAGCCAGGAGAGGGAAACAAAAGCATAACCAGATGAGGCAGATGTGAAACAGCAGCAGTGAGATAATAGGCAGCTTCCTGTGGGACATTTTTTACCAGTATCCTAAAAACAAGATGTGAAAGGGTAAGCAGGAATTCTGAATCACATGCACATATGAAGCTGATTTAGCAGAGGCCAGGGTAGCTGAGGAAAACCAGCTCATAGCGTCTTCTGCTACTGCTGTGTGGATTGCAGTGGGACACTGGCTTTGTCTACAGTTAAAAGTTATGTTGCAAGTGTGCTTCTGTTGGGGAGTAACCCCCCCTAGTTCGCCTCTCCATCTATAGTCAGCCATAGCCCTGAAGATGTGTGAATGTCAGTACAACCAACTCAAGTCTCACAATGAAAACTAAATTGTACCTACTTAAAGTGTATTTTGTGATACTTAATTGCATTGGTGTTGGAGCTTTTGCTCACCTAATTAGTGGTGAAAGAAAAAATACCATGCAAAAAAGCAGAAAAGTTTGATTAAGGGTGCCTGGTGAGAGCAGCTATACAGGTAACACAATAAAAAGACAGTCAGTCCTAGCCTTGGAGGGGTCAGAATTCATTATTGGCAGGATGTTCTCTGAGTGGGCTCTATAACTCCAGAACCTCTCCCGAATTCACTCACTAACCTGAAAAAGGTACATATTTGCAAGATTTTTGAAGAAGACAGAGTATGCCTTTCTAAAGTTGCTACTAAGTTTTTAAAATATAGGTAATTCCTGTTTAATGCTTACCAGCGAAACTGTGCAGTGATGATAAAATTCGGAGTAATATATTGCCTATGATATGGAAGTTAGGGGCATGTAGCAGCTGCTTGCAATGCTGAAACTCAAAATGAGTATTTAACTGGTTTAAAAAACTGCAAATAGAGGTCTTGATTCCAGTGAGGTTTGTACCTCTCAGGACTATTCTCCAGTGCTGTGAAAAGATTGACTTCAGAAATTCTTGTATTTCAGGTAGGTTTCTGTGTTAACATATACAATGGGAAATGAAAGTGGTTGGAAAAGGTGAGCTGAAGAGTAGAAAAAGCATTATATCATTTTTTTCTTGTCTTTACAGAAGTCTTCAGTAAAATTGCTGGTTTAACTTCTAAATCAGAGCTAGATTCATGAATCACAGCTGGTTTATTGCCACCCTTCAATTTTGGGTGGGAAATGTTTTATATAACTGTGCTGTGTCACGTTTTCAACTGAGAAAAGAGACGTTACTTTGCTCCCCCATTGTCCCGAGAGATCTTCTGACCCATAAAAATGATAATGTTATATTATACTCTCATATTAGACATGCAGTGAAATATATCCACTGATTGTTTATCTTCCAAGCAGCTGAAGGGTGATGACTGAAATGATATACTCCTTCCCTTCCTCATCACCTCTATCTGTCCCATATCTATCCCTTTATTTATAGGGACATCAGAAAAGCTAAAGAATGAGCACTGGAAATCTTTTCTGGATCTTGACTCCCAAAAAAGGGCTGCTCATAAGTCAAATCCAACCCACTATACAGGGTTACTTGGCTCTAAGAATACCTACTGGTTGTTGGACCAATATTTTGAGAGTATTGATGTACTGTTGTGAGATGTCGATCTTGTTGGTTCAGGCAAGGCTTATTTACATGTGAAACAGCTCTGTAAAAGTAAAAAGTGGCTGTGTTGATCTCCTCCTTTCCCCCCAATATCTATGAATAAGTGATTCACAAGCATACAGAAGATACTGTATTTTCCGTAGAGCATGGTGTGGGATGTGCTAGCAGTGCAATCTGAGGAATCTTGCTCTGTTGTTATATGCACTATGGATGGAGCTTCAGGCTGTGGTTAAGCCAGTGCGTTATATGAACCCTAATTTAGTGGTGGTTGCAAATAGCTTCTCACAGGGATTACACAGATTATTAAACGCCCATAGAATACAATACAGGCATATAATGAAGGGATGTGAGATCCAACTATCCTTTGAAAGAATCGAACTCTTCCAAAGGCAAAGACACCCCAAAGATGACACTTATGGCAAAAATACGCCCTTTCACTCTCATAATAACTCTTAATAAATCTCTGAAAGTAAAGGTTGGCTTTATTGGTAATAACAGGCCTATTAAAAGCTATAAATTAGCAATACACTTATCCAGTTCATTATTAAGCCTTGTTTGGATGCAATTACAGCCTTTCTACTGGATTTTTTTTTTAATTCATCCTCTAGGTTTGTATGGCTGCCTGTGCTGGGTGACAGCACTGTAGAAAAGTAATTAATTCCTGGAAGTTTTTTCCCATAAGGGAGGTTTCTATTGATGCTGAAGCAACCATACTGCTCATCTGTATTTCTCACTGAAACCCTGCAGTAATGCTGCCACCTATGGAAAATTTCACAGACCTGACCTTTGCAATCTGGCTAATACATTTGCAGCTGTGAAAACAGGAATTGGACATGTACCTCTGATCTGTTGATAAAACTCTGTATTTTTTACTGGATCTTTGTTAATCTAGACATGAGGTGGCTCAAATTCTCTTCCTTCCAAATAAATTAGTTTTGAAATTGAAATTGGTTCCGGAAATTGGTCCTTAAAACAATATTTTTGCTTGACAGTGGTTCCTCAAGGCCCTGATGCAAAATATCACTGCCCCATTATGCTAAGTGCTGTAAAAACATCAGAAAGAGCTGGGCAGCACTTCCAGCCCCCGTCTTTCCTGACACATCTGAGGAAGGTATCAGGAAAAATTCCTTCTTCAGGGATATACCTTACTTGCTGGATGTATATAATATGTTGCTTTGTATGTACATGATGGGGCAGTTCACATGGCACTGCAGACTGCCGCGAGGCCTTGCCCTGTAACTTGGTGCCATTTTGTGTGTCAGAGTAGAAACCTGACAGGGATGTGGTGTATTAGGTGTGGTAAGAGGCCACATTTTAGGACTGAGGAGTAAGGGTGACGTGCTAGGCCGTTGCTGCAGGCTCTACAGTTGAAAAGCATGTTTTGACATTACTGCCCATTTCCCACCCTGGGAACCTGCAACGCACAAGACGCTGAAAATGTGCCTTTCCCTCCTGAGGGAGTGCAGTGGGAACCAACCCCAAACACTGGAGGTAGGGCTATGCCTGCAAGTGCCTTTTCCTCAGAAGAAAGCATAGCTTGTGGCTGGCACTCCCCCCCCCCCCCTTTTGGGGGGTTTTTTTTTTTTCTTTTTTGTGAGGAAAAAGTGAGTAATATATTCATGTTACTCTTGTGTTGTGTGTGGGGAAAAGTAGCTTTAAAGGCTGTGAGGGGAGGGAGGGAAAATTTACCTCAGGTGTGAGTTGCTTCAGGTGTCTTCACTGAGCTGCTGATTGGTGGGCGGAGCCCTGAGGGGCTGCTGAACCTTCCAGAACCGGGCAGGGTGGCCTCTGGCTGCTGAGGTAAAGTGTGCTCCTCGCCTGAGCTGCAGTCTTGGCTGCCTGGGGTGGTCTTGTCTGTTAAAAACCAACTCCATGAGGGTGTTTTTCAGGTAGGAGACTATTAAGTTTGTTGTAGCAGGGTGGTGGGGTGTGGCGCTCACCTTTTGTGGTGCTTGAAATTTTTTTCTGTGGTTGTAGCCGACTCTTGCTGGTTTGCAGCCTGTGATCCTGCCTAAATGGTGGTGTTTTCTGGTGGGCTTTTGCAATGGTTTGGGAAGGGCTGTGCTGGGGCTAGGCTGCCCCTTCTTTTTTGTAATAATAGCTCCTTTGTCCTTTTTTGTGGTGTTATGTGTAGTAGGATTGCCAGTTCAGTTGGGTTTACTGTAATCGGTATAATGGTGAAATAATCAGTAGTGAAAGGTTTTCCAGAGTGTCAGTATAGATGTCTTGATAAGGCACCAAGGCCTGCAGGAAGAGGAGTTTGTTCATAAATATTCGTAAGTGTTCTGGTTCTCTGGTTTAGCTTGATCTTTTTCTCGGTAAATATGACAAATGTAAGATGCTTTTATTAAAGAAAAATTGTTTACAGGTAGGGCTGTAGCAACTGTACCTTGTGTTTTTATCCATTTAAATCTAAACTATTATTCCATTGTGTATAAACCCTCACTTCTAAATGTTTTTCCTGTTTGTGGTTCCCCCCCCTTCCTTTCTAGCTAGTGGGATAGTGCTAGGAGAGAGGGTGTTGTGCTAGAGTAGTTTTGAGACTTAGATTAACATGGATGGGTCATGTCTCTTGCTCTGTCCATGCCAAACAGAAAGAAGGGTGTTATTACACAGAGAATTAAGGTGTAAAGGTAGCACAGTTGTAGTATGGTCTTCTCTGACAGAGGGTACAGGATTTCAGCTGCTCCGTGGAGATGTAGTAGACACCGTGGACTCCAGAGTGTGAAGTTCTTTGTTTTGTTTTAACCCAGTTCTTGCTTTTTCAAAGCAAATCTGGTCTATTTGCATTTTCTTGGGGAGGGATTTCTAGATTTATTTTTTTATGTGAGTAATCTCAACACTCCAGTTCTTGTTTTCCTGTCTGAGCATGCGTAGATGGTGGGGGGTGGCAGAGAAGAAAATGGAGGTATGAAATTATTACTTTAGATGTGCAATGATACCTTTTTTGGACACCCTGTTGGTGGAGCAATATGTATTGGGGCCTTAATCCTGCAAACTGTTTCATGTTTCCTGAATTAGCTATTCAACAGTTTGTGCTTTGGCAGCTGTTCAGCTCATCTGTAGAGTGCTATCACTTTAAGCACAGCAGGCAATGTGAGGAGGAACACAGGGAAGTCCAATCTGGTATAAATGAGGGCATTACTGTTGCACTGTCTAGTAGCAAGGAGCAAAGGTTCAAATACTCAGGTGATGCTTGTAAGACAAGGTTCAGCAATCACCATCATGGGCTTTTGTGGCAGCTTAAATTCTGGCACTCGGTTGCTTCAGATAAGATTGGGTTTGCAGCACTTGGTTTATGTTCTTGCTGTTATTAGGTGACTTGTGCAAATCCTTTTAAACTTTTTTCCTTTTCTCTTTCCATCCCTCAAAAGAAAATAAAGAGACTTGGGTATTTCCAGTTGTTGCAGACACTTAAAAAATGCAGGGTAAAAACTATAGAGACTGAACTGTACTTAATTGAATATGCTGCAGTATGGCTGTGACCTAATTATGTCTGATTTCTAAGTGTATTCCAAGGAGGGTAGTTGTCCCATATGTTTCACTTTTGCACATTGAAATATTTTAAGCAAGTTTATTGAGACATGTATCTAAAAATCTAATGTGTTATACAGAAATGTTACAATAATTCATGTCTCCTTCTTATAATAAGGCATAACAAGTTGGTTTGTAAAGTAATTACTCTTTTTCTTAGCCTTTCATTAGAAGGCATTAAAGACTTATCCAGACTGAGTAGTTTCTGTTTAAAAACATAATGATCTAAGCTACCCTATATTAATGCATCATCTGAGACTCTCAAACAAGCATCAGGGCCCTGCAGAGCCAAGGGATATGAAGGTGGTTAGCAAAGATGGACAATATCTTGTCACGTTTTCAGTATAGCATCAAGCACGTGCAAGAGGTGTCCAAATAAAAAGCAGCTAAGTGGTCGTAGTTGTTTGTTGCTGGGACTATTTCCCTGTGTTATGTGTGTGCAGCGCCAAGCACAAGAGGTTTCTTGTTACTGGCACTGCAGTGTAATGATTCTAGATTAGAAAAAGTCAGAGTGAGCTGTTGTATTGATTTTAATTTGGGGCTGCTGTGAATTACAGAAACTTTCTCCTGCATTAAGCTCTTAAGTTCTGACTAGCATACTTCTCTGAAGGGTGTTGGAAAAGATAGCCCCCTAAAAGCAAGGATGCAATGAGCATCGATGTCTTCCTACCTTGATGAGTCTTATCCTTACTGTTGAGGTAAGAAAATGGTTTTTTAATGCTTGCTGCAAGGACTGTGTGAGGGATGAGTGTGGTATTTCCAAGTGTTGTCAGATAATCTGTCTGGTCTTGGTGGGAGGACAGCTGTGGAGGAGTTGGAGGCTGGCTAAGGCTCTTTTGCCTTTGAATGGGATGTATCTATTTCTCTTTGGAATTGAGAAAGGTGTGTTTCTGGAGAGGAGGTATTACGGGTCTGAATGGTTTGAACACTGCGTGGTGCCCTCTGATGATAGCATCTGTTTTTTTACCTCAGTGAGAAGGAGCAGCATGTGCCACTACATTTGAACAGAAGTGGTAGACTTGGACCACATGCTGAGCAGATCTCACTGACCATATATTGCATGCAGCTGCACTCTGAGGCCTGGACTGTATTCTGTAGTGTGCAAAATTTATGATCCTACTGCTTGTCACAAAATTCTGCACTGATTCCCAGAGCATCTGCTTCTGACCTGATATCTGGGGTGTTGGCGAGACTTAAAAACATGTTTTCTTTTGAGTGTCTTCCCTTTTAACTTTGGTTCAGGGGCAGGCCCAAGGCAAGCAAGTCATATGCCCTGGGTCTTGAAGGGGGCCTTTGCTTCTCTCCCCAGCAAAATAGAAGCACCAGTCTGAAAGCTTTGGTGGGGTAGTTCGTGATTTTCCTCTGGGAAAAATTATGCTTCTGTAAGGGTCCACAGTAACACTGGGAATGAAACCTGGTTGATTGCAACAAGAATTATTTCACAAAAAAGATTTGACCCATCTCATGGGCTATCATGTAGCAAGTCAAGTAGTTAGTGAATGTGAAGACATATGCTAGCAAGTCAATGTCTTTTCAGCCCAAGGACTGTACACTTTGTTTAGCTGTGGTGTGTGGTGAAGTAGCAGAGCAGAAATTTTCAGACTGTCATCTGAATTCATGCACCGGTTTTGCATCTAAGGGGTCTGAGGCCAATGCTTCTGTGCTCTTAGTTTTGTGTGAATTGGACGCCTTTTTGGTGAATTCCTGAGTACTAGAGGTTTGGGCTTTTTTTATTATTATTACTGCCAAGTCCTCAAACACATAATCCAAGATGTGGTCTCTTCCCCCCCCCGAGGTTTAAATACACCTAGAAATATTAAAAATGTAAGCATATAGCAAAAGTCAGGCTTCCTGTTATCTGTGTTGCATTTGATAAAGCATTTCCTTCTGACTACTTGTTCTGTCGGATATTTACAATGTTTGCAAATGAAATTCAAGCCTTATGCTGTAAGGTTAACTTTTTTCCCCACAAATGTTTTTTATGCTAATAACTGCACAAATGCATGTTGGTGATGAGGCTCCTATTGTGTTAAGTATACTATGAATGCTGTAAAGAGGCTATGGTGTTTGTAATTTAGATTAAGAGGTTTAAATATAGTGTGTGAATGTAGCAAATGCTAGTGGGATTTGGGAGAAAGACTTTATGGGCTAAAACTTTCAAAAGGAACCCAAGGGAAGAGGGTGCTCAAATGCCTGTAGAAATGGGACTCTAGAGCTTATCTGAGTGAGAAAAGTGACAGGAATGATTCCGTAACTGTTCTTAGTCACTTCCAAAGCAGATGTTTCCAGTCCAGAAATCCTGGTTTGTCTTGATCTGCTTTGGAGAAAATGAGAACAGTTGTTGTAAAATGGCTGATTCTGTAATAAAACATTCCAGTCATCCTTCTCCATAGAGGGTATCCTTTGTTACTTAACGAGCAGAGGTCTGAAGCTGCTCCACATAGACCTGAAAGAAGCAGTAAGGTAGAAGAAGAGGAAAGGTAGTAGCTTTTGATGTTTTTGGAATTAGTTTGACCATGATGTAAAACTCTGAGTTCTATGACCATTTGGCAAGTGTAAGCTAAACTGAATAGTGGAACTGCAAAATTAACTGGTAAAACAAGTATAAAACCAGCAAGGCAGCATGTGTTGCATCGAAGAATTGTAGTCCAAATGGAGGATGTAATTCTGCCTCTGAGGAGGATACTGCAGGCTGTCAATATCCATTTTGTGGAAGGTGTATTCTTGGCTCTGCTGTTACCCTGAACCAGTTCTGTGTTGGTCACTGCGGGAAAAATTGCTGTAAATGCTTATGTGTGCTAGTATCCTGGAAACCAGCCTAGGTTTGCATTATACAGGATGTCTTGATTATATCAGTCCCAGATATCCAAAGTATTTTTATTTCTTTATGGCAGCCTCAGATATGCTTTTGCTAGTTAGAGTAGAACTGAGTTTTCTAATAAATAATCATGTTGCAACCAAACATGGTAACTTTGATGCTTACTTTTTTTTTTTGCCTGTCACCTGAGGATTTTTAGTCACACTGCAAAGGCAAGATATGCTGATTTAAAAGGTAGGAGATTGACCTGCTTCAGGTTGTGGAATGCCTCATTAGCAAAGCCTGGGGTTGTTGATCCTCCATTTTTTGCTCCAACTTGTTATTGATGTGGTCCATGTGGGCACTGAAAACTGGGTCTAATCCAGAAGGTAATTCCACTTTACGCAGAACTGCTCTGAGGTGGTGGGGGTTAGTGCGCTCTCTTGGTTCTGTACATAGCATAACTTTGAGTCTACACTACCATTTGCACTTGGAGAAGCAAGGAGCCTTAGTGTGGACGAAGGCTTCTTACGTACCAGACTCTGTGAAACTTGGTTTTGATTGAGGTAATCATGTCTTGACAAATTTTCCTGAGTAAGGGCTGTAAAATTGGGCTCCTGCTCCAGTGACTGGCAGAGTTGTCCCCACTGACCTAAAGCATTGGTGTTGTGATGAAAGCAGTCCATCCAACCTTGCTGAGTGTACATGCATGTTATACAGAGTGTAGTACTGTCTTAGAGAAACTGCTTATTGTAGATAATCTCATACTTGAAACTGGTAGCAAGTCCATAATCTTACTGCCAAAATACGTGCCTTGAATTAATCAGAGAGGTTATCACTAGAACTGCCAAGATGGACAGTAATTTGTGTGTGGTTTTTGTTGGGGTGGTTTTGGTTGGGTTTGTTTGGTTTGCTTTGTATTTTTTCAAGGCTGGCAGCTAACCAAGTGCTTCCTGTCTGCAGGTAGTGGCTGACTAGCAGGGGGTGGCACCAGTGTTCTGTGACAGGTAGGGAACAGGCTGGAAATGGCAATGCTTTCAGTTTGTGGAGGATTAACTTTTGTGGTGCTATTTGACTCTGCCACTAGTGCTAAAGGAATTCCACAGTCTACATCCATGGAGATGCTGTCCTGCATGTGTCCATGCTGCACGGCAAGAAACGTTGTACCCTCTTGGGTAGCCAACAGCACTGTTCATCAGTAATGCCAGGCAAGAAAATAGCAGCAGAATACTGAGTCTCTGCTCCGAACATAAAGACTGAGCAAACATTTCTATGAAGTGTTACTTGGAAAGTAACGTGTATATTTACACTGCTCAAAAGTGGAGAGTGGCAAGATTTTATAGGAATCGGTTTGACCTTAAGATGCTGTAAGGAAAAAGAGTTTAGATGGGAAAGACTGTTGGAGTAAAGTATGGTTCAGAAGACAGAAAAGGCATCTATGCTGGAATAACAGTACTAGGAAGGCCTTTTTTCAGGGTTGCATGAGTAGGAGGTGTTAGGTTCATTGAGCAAGCGTAGCTTTCTCTGTCTTGAGAATGGGTATCAACTTTGTAATAACAATGACTAAATAATGGTACATCATTAAATTCCATCGGTGTATACCAGATGAAGCTATTAAGGTTGTTCATGAGTGCAGTCGAAGCAAAGCTCTTTCAAAAGAGAACAGCAAGACAGCATTAGGTTTCTATACTATTGAAGACATGAAGATTCTAGTGGTGGTATGACTGTATAGACCACAAGGTGGTGGCATTGCCCAGGTAAATGGTATGTGCAATACCCTGATTATTTTTATTTTTTTTCGTTTGAGCTGCAGGTTTGTCTTTTGTGTTAGTTTTTGTTTTGGGAAAGGAAATCACGTTTAATATTTTAATCTGTTGCGTAATTAGGAATGTAAAATAAACTTCTTGATAGGAGTGACTTTTATTTTCTTTTCTAGAACACTTTTCTTCTCCTGCTTCACCCAAGCCTAGTTATTAAGCAATTCGAATAACATTTACCTGTCCTACAAAAGGACTGGATGCAGTTGTGCTCTGGAAAACAGCTCTGGGAACTGGGAGAGTAGGGCTGAGTTGCTGGCTTCCTGTGTGGTTTCAGGCAAGTGGCTTAAATGTCATGGACCTCTGTTTCTGATAAGTAAATTGGGAATATACCATTTTACCTTCTGTTCTCCTCTTATTTACTGTGCAGCCTCTTCAGTCATGGCATGTGCATATAGTGCCTAATTCACTTGCATCTTGTCTTTTCTTTAAAGTACTCTTGTAGTCTTTGCAAAATTAAGAGGTACAGCACCAAAACATCTTTCGCTTAAGTGTTGTTAATGAAGTTGTACAAAGGAGTTGAGTGACGGGCTCAGTGGAGATGTGCACCAGTGGGCAGCCCATATTGAGATGGTGCTATGCCCTATTCCTTGACCTGAGGACTTGAACCATGAATGAGCTTCCATATTCCCACCTTAATAGTATTTTAAAGATCTGGCTTTCATCTTTCTACCTGAACTGTCGAGGCTTCTGCTCTAGGACTGGGATCTTCTGCCTGTGTGGGCATGCTAACAGCTGCCATGCTCCCCGTGCTTCCTCCCAGCTTGTTGAAAGTGCTACTAGTGGGATCAATTTAGGTCATCGGTTCAACTACATTGCCTCCTCCTTCTGTTCCTTCATCAGTCCTCCTTTTCCAAGATCTTTCCGTGGCCTCTTTAAGGGCCTTTCTCCACTGCTATCAGAGATGCTGTCTTACAAGCCTCTTTACCATCACGTTTACCCCACCAGTGGTGTAGGCTTAGTTCAACTCTCCCCCTCTCTGCACATGCCCTTCCTTCTAGATCATGTATCACTGTCTGAGGAGAAAGTTGCCTGCCAAACTCTTCAGACTTTGGAAAGTTTAAAACAAGATTGGTAATCTTTTCTCTTTCGTTTCCTAGGAATTCTCTTGATCAGAAGATGAGCTTTGTAGGAGGGTGGGGTGAAAATGCAGGTCAGAATTCATCTGCTTTGTTTTGAAGAGCTTTAAATCGTGTTATATGGATTAAAAAATAGAATTGTGATTTTCAATCTTTTATGTTTGGCATCTGTCAACTGGATGGTCAGTAAGGACTTCTGCTTTTCTACTAACTATGGCTTTTACATTTAACCTAAAGGCATATGCCTTTTTAGTTCCTCTAACCCATATTTCTTGACTTACACAGATTCTGAACTCTTGGATACATGGACTTTCTGGATCTGACTGAATAGCACAAGAGAAATTTGGTCTTATGCTTGGGGTTCTACTACGACAAAGTCTAAGGCTGGTGTGTATTGTGGAGTTGGTGATCAGATGTCTGAGTGCAGCTTCATACTGCTGAAACTGATGACAAAACTTTCACAGCTCGTCCGTTCCCTAATTCTTTATCTGGTGTACTTACAAACAACAAATGTACCTAAGATACTGGGGGACAGGAAATCAATGCAGGTGTTAAAACATGTCAGATGATCAAATATTTAGTTCCTATCTTACAAAATAATAAGGCCAGGTGTAAAACAGTGGTTCTGTGAACTATTAAGATTTGTAAACTATATTCCCCGTTTTACAAAAAGCACAGAAGTGGAAACTTTCCAACTGTTGAGTAGAACTCTTAACATTTTATCAACATCTGAAGTTTTACCTCTAGTGGCAAGCTAAATGCATATAATTTTTATAAATGTACATATGTTCATGCATACTGTATATGTGTTAGAGTGTATAAGTGCACTTATACAAAGTTTTTAGATAATACTGTAAACACAAGTGAATGTACTTGGCTCATTTAACCAATACTTGGTGGAAAGGCAAAGGTTGTCTTGTTCCCAGCCCACAGCATGTTCCTGAAAACAGATGTTTGTGTCTTGGCTGTTGATGGCTTACTTCTTAAATGTTATTATTTTGCAGGGTATGTGGCAAATGTGCCAATAATTGAGCCTTGGGGAAATATTTTCACATATTTGTGGATAGCATTGTCCCAGAATCCAGGAGCTCCTGAGGTCCAATCCCATCTCTGCAGCTGACCTGCTGCAACTTTGACTTCTATGTGCTCCCACTTCCCTTCTTACTGAATAGGAATGATAAAACAGCATTTACCTAGCGCAGGTGCTGAGAAACTTGCCTTCATGCTTGTATTTAAAAGGGAAAAAGAAAAAAAAATGAAAAGCACATCAAACACCCCTCTTTGTAGGGCTGCTTAATACTTTTTGACTGAAGGCATTCAACATGCATGCTAACCTGACTAAGAGAAACTTGTGGGGGTGTTGGATAAGTGTGTGTTATGCTTGGGTATTCATTGAAATGGGTTTTGTCAACTTGTGTATGAGTAATAAAGAAACAACCCATTTCACTATTGCTGAGTTGTACTTTTATGGAAACTAGCTTGCAGTGGTCAACAAAACCAGGAAAAAAAAATCAAGAAATGAAAACTTAAGGGAAAACATGAAGACAATAACTGGATCAGTTCTTCAAAAAGCATTCTTCCAAATTGGACTAATCACTGAAGAAAATTTGATTCTTGCTTTTATGATTTGGAGATGTGAATTGAGAAGTGTTTATTAAGGTGGCTTATTAGTTTATACAAAGTATATTGCCTAATTGGTGGTGTCATATGCTGATTACTCTGATAAAAAAAATTGAATGTCAGTGGAAAGTGGAATGTGTTTTTTTTGCTTTGAAATGTGGGTCCTTACCACTTGGCTAAATCTGTTTAAGCTGCATGCTGTGCAAGACTAATAATGCCCAGGAAAAATTCTTGTTTCTTTCTTATTTCATCTCGTAGTCTTATTTCTTGCCACACTCAAGTTCTTTTTTGGAACTCCTTTACAAATTGCTATGAACATCTTAACACAGGGGAGCCCTAGACTCTTGGTTTGAGCCTTCACATGCTGTTTGAACAGGGGATGATAATAAAAGCAGAGATTTTTCATTGTCTGGCTTCCCAACCTATGTTCTTGTTTTGACCTCGGCAGCTGAATGTGAGAGTAATAAGAATTTCCTTATCCATTAGAAATATATATTTAAAATAGTGGCAGGTGTGCATGAAACACAAACTTCTTTTCTGGTTTTCATGTGATTTTTTTTTTTTTAAATCGGTCTGTTATAGGTTTTCTATCTTTTCTCACTGGAAACTAGGAAGGCTGTGTAATTACTTAATGGACACTGGTCCTAGCCTTAACTAGGAAGTGCTGGCTGACTGTAGCAGCTGGCAGAGAGCCAAAGCAAAGTTTGAATCTGTTTGATACCTGCAAAGGCCTTTTATTGCCTGTAGGCTCTGTCACCATTAACATTATTCATATTCTACATGGGGAAAAATAAGATGCCATAAACCATCTTGTAAAATGGTTTTCCCCTCTGGAGGTTGTACATGCTGTGCTGCTTTGCAGTTTGGCCCTCCATACAGTGTGTGTTCTAGTTACCTGGCCCCCTGCCCAACGCTTTTGGCGCAGTCAAGTCAAGGTCAGCGTAGCAAATCCTGGGTGTAAGGGTGCCTGTGCACAGCTCAGGGCAAAAGCTAGTGTTAGGCCTCTGCTGGAAGATTTTTATCTTAAGTGACAACCCGGACAACCACATGTCAGAGATTCAAGAGAGTCTCAAATCTTGTAGCTATCGGGGCACAACCCTGTAGGGCATCAAGTACTTTCTACGTTCCTGACTAAGTGTAAGGCAGGGCCCATGTTTGAGGATGCTGTCGCTCCTGTAGGTTGATGTTCCCTTTCCCTCTCTCCTATGGGTACTTTGATAATGCTTTGACCAAACGGGGCTGTAGTGAAAGGGAAAGTAAATAGACAGCAAGACTTTGAAAGCAAGTGGCTGTCTTTCAGTTACTTAGTAGTTATACTGTGTGGTCTTAAGTGTTCTCAGTTGAAGTTACATTTTTTCCTCCTGGCTCGCCTGTCTGTGCTTCTGCCTTATCCTCTTTACCCTTGTTGTTTCTTCTAATGTTTGGATCGTGAGCAGTGCAGTGAAGGAGCTTTATCTCATCTAGATTAGACCTTAGTTACTAAGATGGTATACAAGCACAAAATAAGTTGATAGCACCATCATGTGGTGCTTGCTCTTCCAATATATTGGTGGAGATGGCAAGCAGATGGAAAGTCTTAAAGATGTATGACATACTTGCTGCAAGCAAATTGCTTAGCTCATCCATAGCAATGGTAACTTACTACTTTTCTGATATTTACTTGCATCAAGATGATGCCTAAATAGGCTTGCTAGAAGGACATGACTATGGAAATAGTTTCAAATGAATGCTGGAGCTTGTTCATGTTAAAACTGATCTTGAGCAGATTATTAATGGAAGAAAGAAAATCATATGCCATATGCTTCAACATATTCTTGTCTTCAGATGCTCTGAACACATGCTCTTGAAAACAACAGAGGGTGTTTTCCTTCCCTAAAGCCAAAGAATGCATGTGGACCACAAAGCTGTGTCTGCTTAGGGTGGTGTTCTTAAACTCTCTGAACCTGCTCATCTGTTGTCACTGATGTCCTGTGGACTCGGAATCAGCAAAGGCTTATTTTTTATCTTTAGCAAGTAGCTAAAGGAGAGGGTGCATGTGGAGAACTGGTTTTCTTCCACTCCCCTTCACTTCCCACCCCATATTAGTCAACTGGTGCACAACGAATCCATAAAGCTAGTGCTGCCTGTCATGAAAGGATCATCCTGAATAGAGGCATCTTCTGATGAATCACGGTTAACGTGGCAATTGTTCCATCTGCAGGAGAAATACGAAGTAAAGAGAAACATATCTGAGCTGATATAATGTTTTACTGTAGCTCTTGCTATGATTTGAAATATATCATGGCTGGCAATGAAGTTTACACTGGGTAAATCTACACACTGCACAGCCTGGGCATCGTAAAGGTGTCTTTTTGTGTTGTGCTAACAATTCTTCACCAGCGTGAGTCTAACCTGACTTCTGTACTTGTCTGTTATCAACTATTTCTAATTTGATGCCATTAGCTAGATTTCTTATATTAGACTGACTTGAATCCTCAGGCTTGTAGAAAGAGATCTGCTGCTTATGCTGTGCATTAATGGTGTTTGGATTTTTCTCCTGAACACTATTAGAAGAGAATTAATTGCTTGCCCAGGCATAATACTGCCAATCAGTCTTGGGCCCATCATCTTCTACAGGTGCGTACAGATTTCTTTCTCCATCCTCAGGTTCCAGCTTTGCTGCTCCTAGTTTCTGGTTATGGAAAATGTGCTTGAGGAGCCACATCTAAGATTGTTATATAGAGATTTACTGTAAAGCCTACTAAATGTACAAATTTACATTATGTCTGTCAGGGGCACAAAGCTTGCAAACTGTATTTTTCTTTATCTTTCTGTTGTAGTAGCTTAGCTGGATTGGGAGGGCACATGATACAACTTTTTTATTAAAAAAAAAAAGTAGCAATGCTCTTACTTGAAATACTTTAATACTGTCAGGTTATTTTAGTAAAATCTGTTACTTTTCCCTGCCCAACTGATACTGCTGATGGAAACGTGATGCCATACAATCAGGCTGATCAAATCCTTTTAAGTAGCAGAACCATTTAGGTGTGTGTAAATTCCAAAGCATTGATGTTTAGCCTGCCTATGAATACTTAAAATCAGTGATGAAAGAAACAGTTCAAATGGTAAGCTATAATTAAATAGCAGAGAAGGCATAAAACTCTGTGTAGATTTCTCGCTTCCTAGAAGATAATGTTTAGACTAAACTAGATCCTAATGTCATAAACTCTCAAAAACAAAAGCTCAGAATTTTACTAGTTATGGGACCCTAACCCTGGAAAGATCTGTTGAGAGCAGTTGGTATTGCGTACCATCAGCTTCACTGCTTGTAATACAAGTGCAAATGTTTGCAGGATGAGAATTTGGTTGTGTAATTTGGCAGCTTTTGAAATGCCATGTACTGAGGTAGAATTCCAGTTGGCTTTATGAAGTTAAGTGTGTTAATAGTTGTGTTCCACCGAATTAAAAAAAAAAAACCAAACAAACCCTTCTTCATGTTATTTAATATACTTCAGAGAAGAACTGAACTGTCTCTCCAAGGTTGTGAAGCACTAATTATGATATACTGAGCTTTTAACTACCTTTTCCTTGCCTTATGGAAAGAACATAGGAATAATCAGATTAGATTAGGCTTCATGTGTGTTATATCTTAGCTTCCAGTACCAGATGCTTTAAAAGAAGGCACAGGAAACTTTGCAGGAGGCAGATGTTTTGATTGTTGACCATCCCCAAGAGATATTTTCCTAATCCTAATAATTTGTATTATGGTTGTACCAATAAACTCCAGTCAGGGATTCAGAATGCGATAAGTGAGCTTCTATATTATACAGAGTGGTTAAAGCTGGTTCTTCCTTGAAGAAGCCTGCAGCCCGTAATAATATAATCTGTTTTTTATTTTTAGATCACAGAGCTCAATCCACTTTCAGAACTGGCTTGCACTAATTTATGTAACTCTAGGTTGAAAATAGCCTGCACCAGCAATGTATCCATGTCCTCGAGCAGCATAAGGTTGGCTGCCTCCGTAGCCTTTCCTGAGCCCATACCAGCCAAGGTTCTTGATGCATGTGTGTTACGTGACCTGGATACTCTTCTAGTGCTTATGGACTATCAGAAAAATGGTCCGGTGAGGGAAAGGTGGTCTTGCAGGTGATGAGCATGTTGGACCCTTATTCTTCTGTACTGTGACTTTTTTGTGCCTCAGCTTCTCAGCCCATCAAACAAGACTGCTGCATGGATTAGGTGAGTTTGTGTCTGCAAGTACCTTGCAATCTTTATGAACACTGAAATTTAGCTAGAAAAACATCTTAAAATAAGAAAATCAAATGCTATAATCAAGCTTATAATGATCTCTCAATAACATAAAATTTATCTGATCCAAACCCTGTTGAAGTAAAAATGTTTCCAACAATGTGCTAGGCGTTGAACCAAACCCTGTAACTTTCTCTGGTTTTGCGTGTGGTGAAGTTCTGGGTTTATCCAAACAGTGAAAGGTTAGTAGAAAGCCAGAGGTGGGTCTGCTTACTTGTCTGAGTTTTATGTGAGGATGAAAATCAGTATGCTTTCTTTCTTGAAAACAAATATTTCTTTGAGAAGACTCTGGTGCGTGTGTGTATATATGCATATATATGTATGTATATGCCTGGAAGATGACAGAACTTTGGAAGCTGAAGCTTTTCTAGGTAGCTAGCCCTAGCTGGAGGCTGTTCTTTCAGCCAAAACAGTGCAAGAAGATAGGCATTAGATATGTGCCCCCCTTTTCTATTAATCAGAGGCAAAACTGGCAAATTTGGAATTAAACACAATTTGCATATTCCTGCTACAGTATGAGTTTGCATCAAAGTAGTTTTGTATTACTGTAACTTGAGAGTGTCCAAATTAAAATATTAGACTGTGCTACAGGAAAGAACTCAAGAAATTTACAGGTGTTTGCAATTTTTGCTTTTTTAAACACTTCAAAAATCTAGGTTTTATCTAGCAAGCTGCTTAAGGTTTGCTGACTTTTAAGCAGGCAAAGTGTCCCTGTGGCATCACTTCAGAGTGACTATTCATGTAATTAAAGTTAGACACCTGTTTAAGACAGAGCTGCATTGAGTTGAGTCAAGAAATAAAAATCAGGCCTTCACTGTACAGATGTTTAAGCATGAGGTTAAGCATATGTACATTGTCAAGTAATTCTTGTAAGACCACTCGAGTGACTAATATAGGTTAAGTGCCAGTATAAGAATGTTTGTAATACTGGGGACCACTTTTTATTTGGTTCATATGTTAATGAATGAATTTAATTCTGTTCTCCAGTATGTCTGCATTTATCCAGTTGCTTGTGGAGGCTCTGCTTGACAGCTGGAATTGGGTCATAAGTATGTACCTGGAACTAGAAAGGCTATGATAACCTAAACTTCTCTTCTTCCTGGTGAATATTTTAGATAGTTTATATACAAAGACATATTGAAAAGCTGACCTTGATTGCTTTCCATAAACTGCAAAATGAGAGAGAGGATCCCAGCACAAATATACACCCACTTAAAGTATTTTTCCTGAATGTGCTTGTTGCTTCAAACCTCCATGTGGTTAGAAAAACAAACTTCAGCTCTAAGACTTCTCAAATCTGCATTATAAAATAAAATGGAACATACACTCCCGATGGTAAAATATTATTTGCTAACGTGTTCCAAAAACCATGCTAGGCAAAAGGCAGTAAAAGTATCTTTAAAAAAAAAAAGTTGGATATAAAACCTAGCAGATGTGTTTTTCTGTTCTAGTGAAAAAAGCACCTACTTACTGGAATGAATGGGAGACTCAAAAGAGGATCTGATGGATACAATATTTTCTCTCTTTTGGGAAAGATGAGGTGGGGAAGAAGTTATTAAATGTTTTCTTATGCATTTGTAAGTTTGAAAGCATTCCTTTGTTCACTGCTTATAAATGTGATCAGTAGAGTCTCTGAAACTTGCACATTTTGCAAGCGCTGATCAGTGTGGAGAGTTGCGAGCACTGATCAGTGTGGAGAGGTGCCTCCAGTAAATAGTGCCTTTATGATGCAAGAGGGAAGGGGGAGAGAAAGAGGGAGAGACCAGGTATAGCTCATGATTTTACAGCTATAAAACCATGTTGCTGGTTATTTGCTAATGGCATGGGAGGGGCGTGGGGTGTGTGTGAGGAGGATCAATTGTTTTATACTTGGGGGTTAAACTTTTTTCCAGAAATCAAACGGGGGAGTTCTCTTCTGAGAGAACCTGTATGTTGATAATACAAAACCGGGCTTACAATAAATATAACCAAAAGCACTTCAGTACTTAAGTCCTTGTTTTGCATTTTCCATTCACAGTTAAGAGCTCGATTTGCTTTCATGATTTAGTTGCATGCACCTGAACTGCTTTGAACCTCTCATATTAAAAACGTTTTAAGAAGCTTTTTTCTTCCTTAAGCTATGTATGTTATTTCTGGTAAATCCAGGGTCTTGCAAATCAGGAGTAGTCTTGCATCTGTCAGAGCAGACTTCTAATCCAGTTCTGTACGTAGTGCTCTGACTACCCTCCATACCCTTCTCATTACACGAGTTAGAACACAGCCTGTTCCTGTTTCTTGTAGCCACGTTTCTGTTGCAGGGTATCCCGTGCAAGTAGATGTTTTGTTTATGCTTATGTTAGGCTCTCAAAAGTTATTTTCGGGGACTACTTTGTTTGGCAAATACCGTTATATTGCCAAAGACGTGATTGATGTGTGCTTGAACGCGAATCACTTGCATTGCAAATGACTTAAGCTGTTAACAGCTTAAAGTTTTAAAGGAACATTTATAACGGGCACATTTATTTTCCTGGTACAGGTGTACCAGAAAAATGAACCTTCCAGGGAGATGACTGGATAAAGAGAGAAAGACTAGTCATCCTTCTCCATTCTGACATAGGTAATTTTAATCTACGATTCGTTCCCTTGAGACTCCTGAAGGATGGTGAATTCTCACAACTGAAGAGGAACAAGAATGAAACGCTTTCTTCTGAGTGTCGTCGTTAGGCGTAGTTTAACTTCCTCATTGACATTTTCTCCTTAAACGTGAGAGGAAACAGTAGTAGTTGAAGGTGATGCTTTTAAAGAGCTTAAGTATTATCTTCAGCATCTATGTTTCTTCCTGCTGGGAGTCGCTAAGATGTGTCGAGTCGTCAAAGTTGACTCCGGTGTGTAAAACGACGTCGCTATAAACCGAACCAAGACGAGCATCTAGCTTTACCACCTCAAAACTGCCTCACCTGTCATTTTGACCCCGGCAAGTGGCAACGAGTGTGGCAGTCTTGAGGGGAACAGCTCTTCCTCCAGAAGGAAACGATCAGCGCTCACCGAACCAGTTGCCTCCCCCCCCCACCTTCTTCTTTTTAGGACGAGGAAGAAAATCGCTCCGAGCGATTCACGCGAATGAAAGCCGCGCATCGCGGCGTCCGTGGAAGTTGGGGTGCGCGGCCCGGCACCCTTGCCCGCCCCGGGGCGGCTCCGCGGCGCGCTCCCTTCGTGCGCGGCAGCCGCTCCGCACCGCGCCCCGGGTAGAGCCGTTTCCCCTCTCGGCGCCGCTCGGCTCGGAGAAACCCTTTCCCCAAGCCTTCGGCGTGCTCCTAGTCGTGTCTTCAAATTGTGTTTGGGAGCGGGCGCAAGTTCCACGCGGAAGATGCGCTGCTGGAGGCTTCCTTCTCTTCACCGAAGTGTCCTCGTGAGGTCTTGCGGTTTTTTTGTTGTTTTGGTTTTTTTTTTTTTCCCCCGAGCCAACGCGCTCATCCCTCCCGGAGTTCTATGGTGCTATTTACCTGCCGGTGGAACCGGCTCTCTTAGCTCTGAAGTGCAACCCCGAATTAAGCGGCGGTTGCGCTAGTGTAAATGCTGCTTTCACGCAGCGAGTTTACATCAGAAGGGTCCGAGAGGTGGGCTTTTCCCAAACTGCCTTTAAACCAAGTGCTTGAAACGGGCAATCTAGGTGAGGAGTTCACAATTTCAGAAGTGTTTAAGAACTCCGGTCCTTTTGAGATACGCTGCAAAAAGGAGAGAAACTTAGTTGGGGGGAGAAAATTCTCCCCCTGCAAGCGCTGCCTGAGGACCAGGAGCCGATGAGACGCGGGGCTCTGCCGCCCGCAGCGCAGCGCTTCCCCCCCCCCGCCTCGTCGGGCGCGGCGTGGGGAGGGTGCCCCATGGCGAGCAGCCCCCGCTGGGGCAGGAGGGGAAGGCTCCCTTCGGTTGTCCCTGAAGTGCAAAATTCTGGTGGCAGCTGTTCGGGGCGAAGAGAGTGCATCTCCTCTGACCTGCGCCGCTGCCCTCTGACCCGCTATGAATCCCGAAAAGCCCGGCTCCCCGGGGGCCGCGGCACACGAGTCCCCATTGTTCCCAAAGCCGGCACGGTCCCGCCGGGCGCGCCCGGCCGCCCACGGGGGCTTCTCAAGCGCCTGGGCTGGAACTGAAGAAGCATCTGGGTTGGATCCGACCGGGCTCCCTTCAACGCGTTACGGGGACAGACTCGGCTTTATCGCTAGGAGCGAGGGACTTGGGGTATTAGGAAACATTTTCTCCTTATGAATGCATCGGCCAAGGTTAGACCGAGTGGGAATTCCGCCCCCTCCCCTTCCGTCCCTGCCCCAGGTTTAAGAATAAATGCAGAAACGGTTGGAGTGGCATTGCCAAAAATGACCTTAGTACAAAGAGGGGGCTTTTATTTGAGGAAATGTACCCATGCCTATTGCGAAAGGGAAAAAAAAAAAAAAATCACCATACTATGCCTTACCATCGCCTGTACATTTATATCGTTCTTGTTTTCTCACTTTTTTTTTTTTTAATATCTTACCCTGTTTGGTCGGATTGGGGTTTTTTTTTGTACTGAGAAACCGCATCTCAAAGGTGCTAAGATCCTATCTTGGAAGGTTGGCCTCCACTCTATAACGCCACCAAACTGCTGTTGCTTTTCTTTAACGTTAAAAACCCGCCAGCCTCGCCTTTTGCTAACCTGGCAAAATCACTTACTGCATATTTATCAATTTGGGGAGGTGGGTTAGCATGGTAAATTTCCTTGAACAAAGATTGTGTGAGATGTATTAGTTCATCCAATACCATGTCTGTCACTTATGTAGACAGAATAATTCGGAGTCCCGGCTTTGCCCTCAATCGTGCCTGAATTAAGGATACGTTTTTATGAAAGTTTTATGGGAAGATTTTAATTTGTCATTTTTTTGAGAGAACTGTAGGAAACTCCAGGAAAATAATCTAGCATTTACTAGAAATGTGGCTTTTTGAAATGAAGCTGAAGATGGATGGAAGGAGTTAGGATTTATTCTGAAATGGAAATTATAGTTCTATACCGTTAAAAAAAAAAAATAAAGCAGGTTAAAGAGAGGAGCTACACATAATGAGTCCAGGAAATCCTTGCGCTGTCCCTTTAACTACCGAACATCTGATTCCCTCATCTGGCAGATGGTCTCTGAGCACAGATTTGCATTCATTGTCTTGAAATCTGTTTTCGCGTTGGTGTTATATAGATTTCAGAGGCAGATCCATACACAGATCAGAATACAAAAGGGCCAGGAGGAAAATATCACCAAGCAGAGTGGTTTTTAAAAAAAAATAAATGTAGACGCAGGTATCGTCCTGGTTCACAGCGGGCTGGGCTGGGGAGAGCTCCAATTTCCTTTAATGGGAAATTTCGCCTACAGAGGAGGTTGTAAAAAGTTTTAAGGCTAGACCTGACAGCTCGCGTACAGTGAGAACTTCGGGCTCTTCTGGGTGCGTTGCCGTCTCTCTCGCTCGTACGGGCGGTCTCTGCGTGCCGAGCCCCCGCAGGCACTGCGACCGCGACCCGGTTCGTTCCCTCCGAGCGGCTGTATTTTTAAATACCGCGCCCGAAAGCGAACCAGCCAACTACCTGTGCGATTGCTTTATTATGACGGTACGGAGCAGCTTCCTCGACATTGCTGCTTGTAGCCCGGTTTAATTGCTCTGTGGCAGGACGGTTTGGTGCGGGGCTGACGGGCTCGGACCCGAAATTAAAGAGTCAGCCCGCCCGGGCTCCGGCTGCAGCGGGGCGAGCGCGGCGCCGGGCGCGCTTCTCCCCGCCGGCCGCCGGCTCGCTCCGGCCTCGCCGCCCCCCGCCCCGGGGACGGGGACGGGGAGGGGGGGGGACTGCTGGGAGCCGGGGGCTGAGGCGAGGGCAGAGCGGCCGCGGGATTGCCCGCAGCCCTCCAATCGGGGGAGGCTATGCAAATGTACAGCCCTTATTTGGGAAGAGGCTCCTCCCCCTTCCCGGTATGTCTGCTCCCATTGCTGTAACCCATTCATGGTGACCGGTTTGGGAAGGACCGGCTCTTCCCAGGCGTAGTGTGTAATCAGACTCTCTTTAGCTCCATTTCTTCCTTTCTCTTACACTTTATCCCGCTCCTTTTTTTTTTTTTTTTTTTTCCTCCTGGATTAGGCTGCAATCAATCCTTCTCCTTCTGTCTGTTGAGAAACAGGTGATCCTTGTTAACAGCGATCAGTTTCTGGATGCAGTTTCCTGCGTTTGAAGGATGATGATACCAGGCAAGACTGAATCAGCATAACTTTTACTTTGCAAGAGGAAAAACTTTTTTCCCTATTTGAAGGCATTAGAAACACGTAGCACTTAAAAGCAGAAGAAGTGGGTTTTAAAGCTGAACTTCGCCGCTTTCCTGGGATTTGTGTGTGTCAATTTCAAAGGCTGCGTCTTTTTTTTTTTTTTTTTTTTTTTCCCCCCCCCCCCCCCTTTTCTCCTCCCTTATCTCCCAAAAGGAAACTGTTGCTAGTTGGAATAGCCTTTTTAAATGTTTGGGATTCAAGATACTTTAGGAAGAGGACCAATTCTGAAAGATAAATCTCTAGGTTCTGAAATGGATTCCGTCAGGTCCTGGGTCAGAAACGTTGGGGTTGTGGATGCAAACGTAGCAGCACAAAGGTAACCGTGACTATTTCTCCCCCACTTTTCCCCCTCTCTTTTTTTTTTTTTTTTTTTTTTTTTTAAGCAAACCTTTTCTTTACTCCCTGTTGTTGTTTGCATTTGCTATTAAATTTATTTTCTCCCTTTCTGTCCCGCTCCCGGTCTCCTCTAGTCAGTGAAAATTCAAGGTAGTACAGCTAGAGCTAGGGAGAAGCGCTCCAAAAACGGAGAGCATCAAGAGTCCTAAAATCCAGTGCGGGGATCAGATGACAGAGAGATCGGAGCATTCTTTCTTTTTCTGCACAAGGGAGGTGCGTGTGGGGGTGGATTGGTTGTACCTAGCGATACAGACTAGTACTTCCCGCTTTCTGGGTCAGACAGCCGAATAGGAATGGACCAAGTTAGAATTAACTTAAATGTAGATCTTTCCCCCCGCCTCCCCCCCCACCCCCCTTCCCCGGCCCATCTTGTTTTACTTAATTCAAGTGGCTCTGTAGCTACCGTAGGCATTGGCGAAATCTTAACCCCTGGATTCGAGGCTGACTAAAACAGGCAGCCAGCGAGCAGGGCACGGCTCGGGGGAAGAAAGGGAGTTCGCAGCAAGGGAAGACGCGCCGACAGTTTGGCAGTGCCTGCGGGCTTCCTGCTCAGCCCCCCTTCAAACCGCACGCTGGTTTGCGTGTAGCACCTGCCTGCGTGGACCAAAGATCTCTGCTGGTCTGAAATGCTAGTGAACACACCGAACTGGGGGCTTGTCTGTCTCTTACTTGGTTGGGCGGGTTAGCTTCCCCCCCGGCCTTTTATTTTCTCTTCCTAGCCAAGTCGGCACAGGACCGTTATTCCAGTCTCTTCCCCGTAGGGGTAAGGCGATGAAAACCCTTTTAAGTAAAATATTTTTTCCTCCTCGCTCTCTGGATACCTTTCAAAAAAAAACAAGCCAAACCCCCAAACCAAACCTGGGAAAAAAAAAAAAAAAAGTAGTAGCGTCGAGGAAGGCTAAATTGGTCCCGGGAATAAGTTGGGTTTTATTTAGTATAGAGACAAGGTGAAGGGCACGTAACAGCAGATGGGACTTCAGATGAAACAGGGACGTTATAGAAATAGTACATCCATGCCCCCACCCACGGCCTGATCTGTGAGCAAAGTTTCCAAGCGCTATGGGAGGAGTTATCAGAGTTTTATGAATGTCGATAGACGGTTTAATAAATACGGGGGGGGGGGGAGAGGTTTATTCCTGGGGAAACCGAAAGTAAAAGGAAACTGCTTCTAAGAAGGCTCTAATTCACGGGAGCGGTGGAGATACAGTCGCATTGTGCTGGGTGGGGGCATCGCCAGTTTTTTTTCAGAGATCCGTAAGAAACCAAGAAATCAGAGTTCTTAAATGCAGAATGAGAGGAAGCCCCAAACTAGGTGCAGTTGTGGCGGATGTGGTGAGTTCACACTGTACCGATTTGGCAATGGAAAACACAGGGAAACATCTGTAGTTCTCCGAAAGAGTCAAACACTTTTGCCAGTGGAGTGGAGCTATTTTGGGGACTGAAATCCGAAGCTGTTACAACGCCTAACTTGTCAGGCAGATAGACTTAATCTGTCTATTAAGTAACATGGAGGTGCTCACGTGCACCTATTTTCTCTGCAGCAGGTAGAAATCGGCATTAGGGAGAGGGAGCTACAACTAGTTTCACTAAGAAATGTAGTTGCTTTTAGGGATATTGTGGAGACGCAAAAGCGTTTGAATCTTGCCAAACCAGGAAATGTGTGGGAAATGTCGCTGCATTTTCTGCAGTCAGGGACAAGATTTGGGGAAGGGCTACTAAACTTGAGTCTAAATTCTCTCCATTTAAGTCAGAAACTGAAGACCCGGGCATCAGTTCAAATAGGTCAGTGACTAAAGACTGCATTGCCAAACTTCGCTGCCGAGGCAAGTGGATGCTCTGCTTGAAACTAGTTGTCTTTTACCTAAAAATGTAGGTGCCCTCAAGTTGACAGTCCACTGGTAGGAAACGTTTTAAGGTCGCTTGTCTTCTGCTACAGGAAAAGTGCACGATGCTGGGATGTACAGATAGCACTTCCAGACTCTCTGATATGCTCCATCTACTTCCCACCCTGCGCATTGCATCCCAGAAATGAGTGTGACAGGCAAGAAGAAAATAGGTAGAGGAGGAAGTAAACCACTTAACTGCATTTAGCAATAACCATTTCTTAACATTCGGGGTCTGCAAATTATTCTTGTCCTCGGAGCGTAGCTATAAAGAGACCGGGGCCAAGCGAAAGCAGCGTTACAGAGACAGCTTCCAAGTCAGGCATCGCCCCTTGCCCCCCCACCCCCGCTGCTCCCCGGCCCGGCTCCGTGTTCGTCCGCAGCCGCTTCCAGCCCCCCCCGCCGTCCCGCTGGGAAAGCGGAGCCGCCGAGCGTGCCCGCGGCCATCGGAAAGAGCCCAGGTCGGCACCGGGGATGACAAGTGACTCCTGGTAACCTCGTGTGGCACTCGCACAAGGTGGACGGAGGATTCCCGGCTTTTCTTCGAACGTGTTCTGCCTTTTCTGTTGTTGTTTTGCTGTGACTACTGCACAACCTGGTAATGTCTTTGTCTCTCCCCCCACACCCCATCCCGTATGTTTCCTCCACAGCGGAGTAGCTTTGTCCAGAGCTCACTTTGAAAAGCAGCCACCCTCCAACTTGAGGAAATCCAATTTCTTTCACTTTGTTCTGGCTCTCTACGACAGACAGGGGCAGCCCGTGGAAATAGAGAGGACAGCTTTTGTGGACTTTGTAGAAAATGATAAAGTAAGGCTTGTTATCTTTCTTCTTCCTCTTTTCCTTTCTAAATTTGATCTTTTCTTCTCCCCCGTTGAGCTGCTAACTTTTAATACCTGTGGTCCCTAGCAAAATACAACCAGCTCTTGGTCAAGCCTTCAGGTGCTTTGGTAGAGATGTTGCCCTCTGTGTGCTGCTGTAGTTAAAAAGGCTTGCAAGCCTCTACTGTATCGGGAATACAATGGGAATTCCATACACCCACTAAAAATAAAATAAAAAAAAATTCATGGGGACAAACGTGATTTTCTGGGGTTTTTTTGGTACCTACCAGATGTGCCAAGTTTTATTAGTACCCTAACAGAAGTGGAATCTGACCTGTAATATGTCATATTGTCTGTTGAGCTTGATTATATGTATTTCCTAAGACTCCAGAGTCAATGGCAGGACTTGAAAAGCATTTGCTTTTGGATTTTAAATCCATGTGTTGACCACTTCACATTGTTTTACAATTACTTTCTTAGTCATGGACAAGATTTTTTTAATTATGAAGGACGCTCGTAAATAATTATCTTCTAGGAAATTACAAAAAAAAACCATGCAAGAAACATTCCTGTAACACAACCTTCAGGAAATAAATGTAATGACTCAAAATAACACTACTGCAAAGTAATGGACACATTAAAACCAAAACCCACTGAGCTTTCCCACTATCAATCTGCTTTATATTAACTGGCTTGAAATGTACAAATTCATCCCAGTGTATTGCCTTGAAAAAGTTGAGAGCTTAATAGCAAATAAGAGAGGAAAAGAAGTTCTTGAACTCCTACAGGAAAAGATGTCAGCAGTATTTTGTAGTTTGTCCTGGGTCATTTGGAAGGTTAATATATCCCAATCAGTGGATTCACCTCTCAGAATTTTAATGAACTTTGTTGTCACTTCCATCATGATTATTAGCTTTTGCATTTTAAATGTGCCAAGTGTAAGTTCTGGAAGAAGTTTTTTTTTTTAATTCTCTCTTTCAGGAGCAAGGCAATGAAAAGACAAACAACGGCACGCATTACAAACTCCAACTGCTTTATAGCAATGGTGAGTCCCCTTTCCAGTCATCTTCTGTAGGTTGTACAGTGAGGCAAGGTTTGTAGGTGCTGTCAGTATGATTTCTAAAATACACAGAAATTCCCTTGCATGATGTCCCTTCAGTGTAGGGATGGGCTCTGAAGTTTACCTGCTGTGGATGGGCTTGGGCAACACACTAGAGGTATCAAATCTAAATGATCTTTCTAAGAATGTTTAATAACGTACTAGATTACATGGGTTTGTTCTGATGTTTAGGCAAAGATGCATGTAACAGCAATATTTATTACTCTTCTCTCTCGCTCTAGGTGTCAGGACTGAACAGGATCTGTACGTTAGGCTCATCGATTCAGTCACTAAGCAGGTGAGCATAGCTAATATGTGCCATGCTATCCTGTCCTGCCTCATCCTTCCTTTTTTCCTAAGGTTGCCCTGCATGTTTTTTTTCTTCTCTGGTTCTTTTTTGTCTCCTGTTCATCTGTGTTGCAGACCTTATTTTTGAGGGCAATTGAGAAGTAATTATCCTAAGTCTCTTTTTTTTTCCCTCTGTGGATTGTAGGTTTTTATCCATTTTTTATCAATATTTATGTATAAGCTGCTTTCCCTGCTCATAAAGGCTTTGGGGGAAGATATTTATTTGCAAGCAATGGTTAAAAGTCTTCACCTCAGATCTGAATATTATGACAAATAAGTAACACCCTGATGCTACTGGCTTATGCCTTGTCTTAATTTTTGTAGCCCATAACTTACGAAGGACAGAATAAGAATCCTGAAATGTGCAGAGTTTTGCTTACCCATGAAGTCATGTGCAGGTAAGATGACTTTATTAACAGCATATAATTTGTTAAGTTTGTTTCCATAGATGCCAAAATGGCCTTTATGATGAAGTTGTAGATAGGAAGAGTTTGATTTTTTTTGTTTGTTTGTTTGTTGTTGAGTCAGAGAAATTCTTTGTGTAGGAGGACTTTCTTTTTACATGTGGATAATACTTGATTTCAGTTCAGTACAGATATTTGTTTGGGGTTTTTTTGTGTGGTGTGGGGTTTTTTGGTTTGGTGGGGGTTTTTTTTGGTTTTTTTTTTTTTCCTTACTGCTCCATATCCACAGTCTGAGCTGTGCTATTTTTGTTTAAACTAGGCCTTTGTGTGTTGTTTAAATCAAGACTTTTCATATGCTTATTTCTTACAAAATTTCTGTTCACCTTTTGAGAATGAGCAGATTAACTTAGATTTTTGCCTGGAAAGTAAAAGGCATTCTTCATGTAATTTTCTCTGGTGAAATATTTTAATTTTCATTAATGTTCTTTAGTTTTGCTTGTTTCTACCCCAACCAAAAAAAGAAACTCCTCAAACCAAAACACAAATCCTTCTTTTTTATACTATGTAAGCAATATTTGGAAGACTTCCACCTTTCAATTTAAAAAGACACTATTTTTAGCATGTAAAGTTATAAATTGGAGGCAAAAATGAGTTGAGGATGTTTTTAATAACATCTGTATAAGTCTGAAGTTACATGTACCTTATGTATGTACATCATGCTTCCATGGTAACTTATTACTTTTCCTGTTCTCATGTAATTAAATTTTTTTCAATCATGTAACAATGCAAACAGTCAATGTTCTTATATTAAAATGTGTTAAATTGTGCATAGAATGTTCTTTCATAAAATGAAAGGCAAAACCAATCCTGACCTTTATTAAACACAGTTTGTGGGTTTTTTTGGTGTTTTTTTTTTTTTTTGTGTTAGTGGGAGGGGGTTAAGCTGTTTGAATGTTGCTTCTTTTAATGTTGCAGTTTGCTACTTTTTTTTTTAAAGTAGCCTTTTCAGTTAATATAGTAGTAAGAGCAGCTTATTTGGACAGACTTCTTGTCAAGGGAAAGTCTCAGTTTCAGTTCTTAACAATTATGTCAACTATTCCATTACTTTTAAAATGTAATAAGAATCAAGTAAATGTACAGTGTTTATCTGTTGGGCTTTGCTCTCATTAATTAAGAAAATGAGCGTTGTTACTTTTGACCAACATTCACATATGCATGCATAAACACAGTGTATATCATATAAGATACGCATACAGTGAGCTCTATGAGGACCTGTAGATGTAGTAGCAAAGATCAAAGGTATATATATTACTTTCTGGCACATCTAGAACTTGCATACGTATTTAAATATACATGCTGTCCTTATTGTTGAAAGTCTTCACTATAACTAGGTGGACATTAGAGAAGAAAAATCTTTGAATTGCTATGCAGTTGGGTCCTGGTTTGTGATAACAAAATAACAGCATACTTCAGCTTTCTCCACTCTTGTACAGAGTGCAGTTCTATTTTAGAAGTTAAAATATTTCAGCAAACACCAGTACCTTCCCATCCAAATCTACTTCTTTAAAATAAAATTAATTTGGCTTTTTCCCCTGCTTCTTCTCCATGCCTTTATAGTATCAAATGCTCTGTTCAGCCTTTGTATACCTGGCCTCCACTGATGCCTATAAACATATTCCGTGCTTGATTTAAGGTAGTGTTCTACAAATGTAAACCATTATTCTGATTATACTGAACTCTCTCCTGCTTGATAGATTAGCCAAGGGAGAATTACAACTCAGGGACGTCCTTTCCATGTAAAACACAGATTAGTGAACAAAATCAAAAGTGCTGTGTAACCTAATCAAGACATTTGATTTTTAAATGTCGTGTTTTCCTAAAGTGCCTCTGAACAGGGTGCTGTGTATTCTGAAGAGGCATTACACTTATCACTTTGAATAATGCCAAGGGAATGGATCCAACTCCAGTTAAACTTGACATTTTATTTTACTTCTTTTAAGTACAATAATCAAATCTTCCTCATTGTGTGCTGCTTAAGTGGCAGCATCAATTTTTAAAGCCCCTAGTTTAGTTTGCATTAGTAACAGTATATAAAAATTTAATGCGCTGTACCCACTCTGCTGTCCAAATTGATGCCTACTGTTTTTAAAAAGAAGGGTCTGCCTGTCTGCTCCTAGTTGAAGGTAGGCTTTTTTTTTTTGGTATTTTCTTGTGTGTAATCACACAGGCAGATATTCTTGCTGTATAGAGACAAGTGCATCCGGAACTCCGCATCTTCCACTCAGACAGTGACAGATGCATGCTTAGCAGGAAAGTTGTCTAAATATTGATACGGCTACAACAATCTGTCATACCAATTGAAAGTTAAACTCTCGACTCTCAATAATTAGTGCGTTCAGTGAGAGGCTCTATTTATTTGCAGATCTGAAATTTTTCATTTGGGTTATTACAGCTTAATGGGAACTGTTCCTATTAGGTGAGTCTGTCTAAAATACACAGTCTTTCCCCCCAATGGTTGGAAATCAAGGTAAACAGTCTCCTCTCCTGGAATAACTTTTTTCTCCTCTTCTTTTTCTTCCAATTATTGACTAAGAGGAAACTAGTTGTTATGCTGCTGCCAGCAACCCCCTATGCCCTCAATGCTCAGAGGGTTAAAAGGTATTATAATTTGAACAGAAGTAGTCTCAGGGCCTACAGCTGGCTAATAACAGAGTTGTATTGAGTGCAAGCAAGCCCCACAGCTGTGACTTTCGCCACAAGGCTCAGACTAGACGGGAGCTCTAATCAGCTGGGCCAGGCGGCCACTGGGGCCTGTGTCTTTATCGGCCAGATGGTGTGAATTTAGACACTTTTGTTATGCAATTGCAGGGAGGAGTTGGGGAGAAGAAAACAAAACAAAGGCCACCATGCTGTGAGCTTATTTGAGTTTGAAATTAGAGACAGATTTTTTTTTTTTTTTTTTTTTTTTTTTTTTTGGTGGGGAGCGAGGGGAGGGAAGTTGAGGGCTGAATTTTAAAAGCATTTTAGTCAAGTGTGAGGACGGAAAGGATGTAAGTTTGCCTTTGACATGAGCCTTCTGGAGTATTCAGTTTGTAGATCTGGTGGTGTCTGTGGTAGCTTTTTGGTCTCTGTGTTTGTTTTTATTTTTTTTCAGGACTGTTTGTAATGTAAACCGTTATTTTTCCAATGTAGATCTAGTTAGAGGGGAAAGTATAATAAGAAAAGGTATAGAAAATAGAAGTCTTAGGCCTTGATATTCTTGGTTTAAGCAAATGAGCATCTCTAAAGGTATGTTCCTAGTACAACATTGTAGCAGCAGTGTAAATATTGGTGAAGTTGTGCCAATAATTCGCTTTAAGAGAATACTGTAGGCTTGATCCTGGACCACCAGAGTTTGGGATTTTTGCCATTGACTTAAACTGGAACAAGTCAATTCTGTTACAGACAACACTTGTAAAACAAACCCAGTGGAAATGTTAGTGCTTGGATACTGCAATGAAATACTTGGAAACAGGGATTTAAACATTCGAGAGATACTTTTGCTAAAACGCTGGGCTTGAAACATTCTCAGTCTTTAAAGGACTCTGATTTACGCGTGAAGTAGTCATTCACTGGAAGTGAGTGACTGTTTTCCCTAATCAAGAAATTTTTTCATATATGTTTGGGCTCAAAAAGTATTAAGGGAAAAAAATGTAGCACTTCAACAAAAATCTGTTATCCAAGCGTGATAAGAATGTAGATATTTGTAAAATATTTGGAGAACTTTAGCTGTAAGCCACAGTTTTAAAAGAAAAATTTCTAGGTGTTACAAATGTAAAGTTCCTAACTGGAATAATTGTGCAAACTAAAATAAACTAAGGTGTGCTTATTTCAGAACCCAGCCGCGTTGTACTCCAATCTCACATAATTCATCCTAAAACACGTACTATGCCAAGAAATGGCAACCTCTCTGGGAAGAGTATATGAGTTGACGAGGTGTGGTGGAGGTACTGCTGGTGTATTCTGCTTGAATGTTACTGTGGTATAGTGCAATTAGAAATATTTTTTTATGACCACCTGCACAAGTTACACGACTAAAGGATATCTCATTTAGTATTATTGCAAAGAGAGGAAATGACTGCTGTTTTAGCTAGCTGTAAAAAAAACCCAAACCAAAACACTACAAAAATAATTTAAAAATTGAGTTCTTTTTGTCATTTTATTATAGTGGCGGGTGAACCAGCAAGGCATTTATTCCCAGTGTTATTTCCAATGCATTGTTATATTGGATGTGTCAGAATTACACGCCAAATTCATATTCTTCTGAGGGAGGGTTTTCTGCTTTTGGGGTTTTTTTTTTTTTTTTTTTAGAAAATATCTCGCATCTTGGCTTTCAGTACAAAAATATGCAATTCTTCATAAACAATCATTAGGCAGTGAAATGCATAAAAGATGCACTTAAAACAAAGTTGGGAGAAGGAGAGAGTAGGATATTCTTGGCTGGTGTGAATTACCATAGCTTCACTAAAGTCGATGGAGCTATGACAATTTACAGCAGCTAGAGGGTCTGCCCCAGGGATTTTTAAATATTTAGTGTATCCTTTTATTTTAAAAGGACTAGCATCGATGAATAAGTGCAGGTTTGAGGCAAAGGGAATGTAGAAATGTTGAAACAGTTAGAGCTGCTATTCAAATAGATCTGCTAGTTGTAGCTCATCTTGCTGGGCAATTTCAACTTGCAAACGGGAAGTTCCTGGGACTCGCTGTAACTTAAAGAGAAAATGCACGCATTTGAAATTTTTCATATCTGAAAGAGGTTTTATGTCTGAATGCTTATTTTGGGTATTTATAATTGAGTATTAGGCATTTAAAAAAAAAAAAGCTACTCTTTCATGTTTTGTACTGTCTTCAGTGAATTCAAGCGTTTAATTTAATTTTTTTTTTTTTTTAATTGCTCTGCTTGGAATTGCTCCTCAGTTGGAAAACTCTGGGATTCAGACTGACTTGAGAATTTTGCAAATGTATTCAGCACCTATTAAAATGCAGCACTATACAAAAACCTAAAAAATTTCTTGATTCCATATGTGTAAATTTGAACAACCTCAGCAGAACGTGAAAAACATAATTTGGAAAGGCATTTGTATAACTTAAGGCAGAATCTGATCTGGTGACTTTTGAGGCATATGGGACTTCTGATACAGTCTACTTAAAGTTTAGGAGGTCTCTGTCCTCCCCCTCCCATGTTAGGTTTGGTTGGAACAAACTATCTGAGCATCAAGACAGCTTAAGTCTTCTAACAGACTTCTATGTTGCTACAAATTCTTAGAATTGAGAATTTGAGAGCAAGGACTATTTCTAAAGTCTGTCAAACTTTTGTACTCAGCTGGTGTACATGCAAGGAGCATCACCCATGTCAATGAGTATTTCAGTGGAAATCAAATCACAACCTGTCTCTTTTTTTTTTTTTTTTTCTGTTTGTTTATTATTATTAAAAAATGGGAAAATGAAATGCAGTGGTTCTGTTCTTTCCTGAAGAAGGTTTAATTCGCTGGGAGTGAAGAACATCAAGTAGTTCCTGAGTGTAGGTTGTATTCTTCTGTACCATCTCCTGATGTATTTGTGTATATACGTACACATCTGTGCACGCGTGCACACATGCACATCTATACACACGCAGTTGTCTTTGCATATGTGTGCATGCACACGCACAGATGTGGACATAACATGGATATTATTCTGCAATACGTACCTTACTGCAAGCTCCTGAGGGTGACAGCATTGTTTTGTGTTTTCTTATCACGTCAGATAAATATATTTATTTTATGTTGTGAGCTCATCAGAGAGAGTTCTCATTTCTATACAATCATTTTCGTGGCCATGCAGTCTTAAGATCTGTATAAACACATGCTTAATCTTAAGGGTTTATCATCACTGAAACAATTGCAAAGGGATTTATGGACGAAATGCCAACCTGAGAAACATCTCTTCAGATCCTTGGTAGGATCTAAGTATGTTCAGTTTCTGTTTTTTCATTGGTGCTACTGTAGTGTTGAAGTTTTCTGTGGGCGTATGAAACTTAGGGGTTGCTAGATATTTAATAATCAACAAATCAGTTATTAGAACATAACAAATCATTAGGTTGCTTATAGTCAGTTCTAACACCTTCTTTTGATGGACTTTTAACCATACATAACACATGATACTCATGCCTGTAATGTCATTATGACATCTGTTAATCATTTGTTAAGTCTTTATAAATAGCACGTTAGTCTAAAGTGTGACCATATTGCTGTTCATTTTTGGCTGGGAATTTCAAAAAAGACTGCGGGGAGCCAAGTGCCAAACTCCAGCTGGAATCAACCAGGACTTGGGCACCCAATTCCCTTAGTTCTTCTCCTTTCCGGAAAGCTTAGCTGGAATTTTCTTGATCACTCTTCCAGGCATATATTGAGTCCTGAAGGTTGGCAGACAAGACTTTTAGCTGGTTGCTTTGCTATCAACTGTCCCAGTGATTCTTTAATTTTGGTTTTCTTTCTCTCTCTAGTCGGTGCTGTGAGAAGAAAAGTTGTGGCAACAGAAATGAGACTCCGTCTGACCCCGTGATCATTGACAGGTAGGAAATGAATCCTCATTTTCCTGCAGAAGCAACCCCAAATTGTTGCTTGTGCTTTGAGGTGGCTGAGTGTCTTGTCTTGATGGTTATGTGTCAGTGTCTGCTATTTGGGAATGTCTGTGCTTCATGATTCTTTAAAAAAATGCCAGCCTAAGAGTTGGTTACCTTTAGTCCATTTGGGCTTACCTTGACAAAATTGTTGATGTTTGTTTCTTAAATTAAGTTCTCTGTGTATAATTTTCATTGTGACCAAATATTCCATGTATGCATCTGGAATATTTTATATTCACCAGGGATACAATCCAACTGCATCACTGAGACAGATAAAGCTTTGAGCAACCTGGCAGCTTCAGTAATTTTCTTTAACAAAATAACAATATTTTTGTAGAAATGTGGGGAGGAAGAAAGGGGTAAAGGTAGAAGTGCAACGTATTAGGCAGGATTAAAACTGACGGTTTGGGGATTGTAAGCAATTTTATGTAGAACAGCAGCTTCATATATTTTATATATATATATATATATTCCAGATCCAGGTCTAGGTTCTGCTTGCCAGTTTCTAGGTGAATAACATAAATAGGGGAGAGCAGCAGTTTGTTAAATCATGAACTGGCACATTAAAAATTGTGAGTATTTGTGGAAGCTGAGAAAACTAGCCTGTGGAACTCACTGACTCAAAGTGTTGTTTGAGATCTGGAGTGCAGCAAGATTCAAAAAGGAAAAATAAGAATAGACAGAGCTGTTTCAAAAAGAAGTACGCAGCCAAGATCTCCAGAAGGAGAACAGTAAATAAGGAAAAGCCAGGAAGAAACCTTTTCCTCCCAGATTATTCTATAGTAACTGTTTAAAGAGTTTCTTTTCCCTGAAGCCGCTGGTACAAGGGGCCAGTGGAGAGCTGATGCTGAAGTGGAATTCAGTTTTTATGTCTGTATGTGTCTGGCATGTATTTCTTGTGAATTTGTTTTGGCATTCAGAATGGTCACGCTGGTTTGAATAAAGATCTACAATTATTTCCTTCATTTTTTCATCACAGAGTTAATCTAAATAATTTTGGAACTTTGATGCGATGGGGTTCTTCCACTCCCTTTACTACACAGTTTTCCCTTTTAATTTTTTACTTACAAGTTGTGGCTGGGGCCAAAGTTGGAAATTCCAGCAAACTGGGCTGTTTGTGTGGGTGTGGGGGGGCATTTTCCTGACTAGAAGCAGAAGTCCCAGATATGCCATCTTGACCTTTTCTATGAAATTTCTAGCTTATTTTTGGCTGTGTTCACGTTTGGTATGAATCTGCATTTGGGAACTTTCCAATCTGAAGTCTGAATTTTCTGAAACTTGACTTACTGCTGGAGAAGCAGCATGATGTAAGGCAATATATTAGCCTATGAGTTAAGACCACGAAGGGGGTAGTTCCTGCCACTAACTGAATTTGTCATCTTGCTGAAGCTGTCCATTCTCATGCAAAATGAAGGTTCTGATGCTTTCTGTGGGGATTTGAGATCTGTTGATATAAAATGCAATGGAAGCGAAACTATTAGAAAGAACAGGGTTGTTATTTTTAACAACTGTGTGTAAAAATGTGCATCACAAGTCATCTGTGTTGTCAGTGAGTCCTAACCTTTCCTAACTTGCTCTAAGCTTAGAACTTTTATTTGTAACTCCCCTGCTAACAGCAATAGGCATTCATTTCATGTGGAAGCATCCTCTAGGTTCAGCCTGGCAGTTTCTTGTTGAGTGTCAGTTCTTCCCTTTCATCTCTGTGTGTGCGTGTCTCAAAATTGCAAGTGAAATCTGGAGTTCAGTAGGGGCCATAATAAGACAAATGAGAGAAATAAGAGATACAGCCCAATAAACCTCTTTTCACTTGGTTTTAAAGGCAGTCACTAAATCAGGTTTAGGCCACAGAGAAAAGAAATGATTACAGATCTGCACTGCTGTCTGGAGGTGGCATGGTTTAGTGAACAGTGTGGTGAATAGAAGCTGAACTCAAAGCTAAATCTTTTTTCTTGTTTTACCACTAATCAGTAGTGCAGCATCTAGCAAACGACTCCCTCTTATTTCTAACTCCCTCCCAGTTATTTCTCTTCCACCATTTTACCCGGTTAAACAAGGTTTGAGGAGGGATAATCCTGTGTACTACATCAACACATGTAATGGAAATATAGTAACAAAGTTATGCTGTACATGTCTGTGCGCAGAGGAATTAATTGTCTAGTCTGTCATCCTCAGACATTTCCACAGCAGTAAGTACAACTACTTAGGAGTTTAACTAAACAGTCCACTCTCTCAAGCTAATCTTTCTGTCTTTCAAACAAGCAGAAAACTCTGCTGGAGTCATGGGTGTTCTGAACTAGCTTGGGAATCTGGGCAGCAGTGTTCTTATTTAGGGGGTCTTTATGGCATCTTTAGAAGAAAACATCTATGCTTAAGAACTTGGTAGAAGGTGGAATATAATTTCTGAAATGCAGCTTGCAAACATCTGCAGTCATGCAGGCCAGTAAACATGGTAAGATTTACAGTTCGGTGTTGCCTTAGTTTTTTCTTAGTTTAAAACTAACTACAAGTTTTCTTTACAAATAAATAATAATTGAAATGAAGGGGTTTTTATTGTTTCAGATGATAGGTAAATGTAAAAATTTGTCATGTAACAATGCAGCTGTTACATTCTAGCATGTCTCTAGAGAAGTGGAAAAAAATGTAAAACGGAGAGAGAAGGGATTACAAAAATACATTTGTTTTATGCAGAGCCATGTCTAAACAGTGTGTGCAAAGTGAAACGGGATTAGAACTTTCCATCTAGAATAGAAGGAAAATGGAGGCCAGAGAAGAACGTGGTTGTCTGAAGGTGCTAGGTTCTCCCTTTGAGGCTAGATTAATTAATATGCATTGCTCCTGCTGCAAAGTGTGTGAGAAAATTGTGGTTGGCACTGGGGAGGTGCCATCTGCATTGTAATTCCAGCTCCGTGTGTGGACCTACATGGTTAAAACATGGTTTGATTGGACAACATAGAAAAGACCAACATCTTCAGAGCTATAGAGGTGACCATCATAAGGTGGGAGAGCAGAGATGGAACCCAGTTTTAGGTTGAGCTGCGTATAGCGTAGGTCTAGCAAGTTCTGTGTCTGATTTGTAACTCGCGCAACAGCAGTGGCCTACTCAAATATAAAGGATCGGGAAGGGCACTGTGTTACTCATCTCTAAGCTGCTTTACCTTACACACAGCCCACGTGTGGCAAGCAGATTCCCTCAACAGCAAAGGACCTGCAAGATAGGGGGGTTTAGAGCCCAAGATGAAGCCAGCTCTGTATGGTACTCAGAGGTATACTCCCATCATGAGTGGGCAGAAGTTAAATTAACTACTTTGGGTACCTCTAAGGGTGGTGGACAAGCAAGGAGAGGCATTGCTCCTGGGTAGAGATACACACTGATGTCTTTGTGCTACTGCAACTTATTTTCTTTTTTGCCTGAGCTAAGTAAGTGGCTGCATCTGGTATGCCTGTCAGTGCTATGATTGCACGCTTCTGACCACTCTATAGATGCATCCTACAAACCTCATAAGACTAATTAAGCGTTCAGATCAGTTGAGGTTATAACCAGTCATCCAGTGTTGCACTGAACTAAACATGCACCAAATTCAGCTGAGTTCAGGGTCTATGTTATAAGTTGCTGCAAATGAACGTAACTCCATCAGCAGTACAGGGTTTTCCCCTTTATTTGTTTTTCTCCCTACTTCCTTGCCTTTTGTGCTTCCAGAGACTGATGCTTAGACTACTGTGTTGGTTTACCTGTTTATTGCTGTAGGGAGGTACAATTAATTTGGTGTTTGCCAAATCATGGAAACTTGTATCCCTGTTTAAAAAGCAAGAAATAGTTCAGTGGGAAAAAAATGTCAGCCGTGTTGTTGTTGTTGGGTTTTTTCTTCTCCTTGAACAAATTCCAAAAGTTCTTATGCTGAATAAAACATTTCTGCTGTGACCTTTGCTCTGGGGACTAGATTTAGATCCAAAGGACCTTGCAGTTATTTTTCCGTTCACTCTTGGAAACTAGCACTTTGCTATATGAAAGGGAGCTTCTTTGCTGAAATTTACTGTGTACTGTCTTCCACCAACAAAGATTTGTAGGATACATTAGAGTATTTATGTTCCTGCAATGTTCCACGTCAGAATTCCAGTGTAACTTGGATTAGAATCTGACTTCAGAATGCTGCCTCCGTTTTAACAGCAATGATACAGCTCAAGTCCTGCAATGCTGCTATTGCAGGCGTCAAAAAGCAGAAACAGACATAACTCCACTGGAGTGTAGGACTGAAAGGACCACCTGAACATATACGGGAGATTACATGATGTTTAGTCCAGAAGCATTTGCAAAAGATGCACTTCAAGTTTTTTAAACAACACAAGCCACGTTCACTTCTCAAAATGTTAGAGCAAACTTTAACTTTGCATACAAGATCAAAATTCATCAGAGCTAAAATGGTTCTAGTGTGTTCCCATGGTGGGTCATAGCACTGGTGGATTCCCAGCGATCTTAATTTCTATTCATCCTGTCTTCCTGCTTTGTTTTTGAAGTTAGTACCTATGGAATTGGTAGGTTTATGAGACTTCAGAAATGTAAATGTTTTTGTTTCTTTTTCTCATGGCTGAAGTGGTGGTTCTTAATGTTCCTTGTCGTTCCTGGAAATTAGAGTGTGAACTTTGCACACTAACGTTTCCTTCTTTGCTGAAAGTGTAGACGGGGATATGAAGTGGATGGGTTGGGGTGGCTTTCAGATAGAAGGCTGGAAGTAAGTTCTTTTAAAGATGATACTTCCCAAATGAAAGCTGTATTTTGTCACACCTACATTGTAATTACTTAGTTTGCTACCTTTCCCACCCTGGTTATGCAAATAAAAGGAAACTTGGTCTTATGATTAAGAGGTTGTGGATACTGCAAATGAATTTAATTCCTCATTTTACTGCAGATTTTCTCTCTTATTTTAGGGGAGTTGTATAGATTTGGACGTAAATTCTCTATTTGTCAGGTGGGAATGATCTTTCTACTTTTAATTTCTGTATTCTTTGTTTTTCTTGAAGATTTAAGCTCTTTAGAGCAGGTTATTTTGTGCAGTTGTTACTTGGTGCTTTACCTAGTTTACTAAAGCTGTGATCTAATTGAAGCCTCCAGGGTACTGGGGAGAACTGGGTGACTTTTTTGGTTGAACAGCTTGCCTTGCCCCCCCCCCCCCCCCCCCCCCCTCCCTTTGATACGCA
>NW_010972598.1:13313982-13381257 GCF_000737465.1 Haliaeetus leucocephalus | reverse complement strand
CTTTCCTCCTCCCCCCCCCCCCCCCCCTTCTTCTTATAAGAGATAAATAGTCAAAAGGAATTTCTATGTAATTCAAATGAAACATCTTAATTCAATTAAACAATGCAATGCAACTGGGATGGGACAGACTTTTTTGTTATTACAGGGGAAATTACTTGGAACACCACTGCAAAATGCAAGCATAAGCTCTGTGCTGTGTGTAGCTGGAGCTGGCTGTCTTTATGGTTTTACTGTGTGAAGACTCTTGAGTGCTCTGCTGTCTTTGAGCTGATAGAATGAGGGCATTTAGCTCAGATGCTTTAAGGATCTGAGATCCTGGGTTCAATTCCTCCTACTGTTAACCTAAACATTTCCTAATTGTCCTGTAAATAATCTAATGTATTTTGTTGCCACCTTTTATTTATTTATTTATTTATTATTGCAATTGTTACTGGGGCAGTGGCTGTAGTGATGAATGGGGGGTTGTGTGGAGTATTACTTTGGGTCGAGACATGCACTAACCAGTGGGTGGAGGCATGGGTCCAGATCTGCAGCTGGGTCAGCAGTGCTGCGTTGACTTGCACCAGCTGAGCACTTGGCACAGTGGTTCCAGTAGCTGGTGAACTACAATATTGGTCAGCTGACACATGCTGTAAACATTTAGGCTTTTATTGTTATTATTTTTAATGAAAAACCCCAAAGCATGAACACAGCTGGCACAATTGTTAGCGTCTCTATAAAGAAGCAGAAGAGACTGGATTACATTCTTGTGCCGTAGGGGTCCATCCCTTCAATGCAGAAATGGGGCAGCACAGATAAGAGATTTTCTTCCCTGCTGACACTTATGCCCTACCTGCTGTATAGATAAACAGAGGACCAAACTCTCCCAGGCTGGCTGGCTGGCACATTTCACAAGCACTAAAACTCACTTTAGGAAAGACAGCTGTTGCCAGGCTTAAACATTCTGACTATGCCCCTATAGCGTCCACACTGTGTGTTAAAGTGCTCTGTGTGAGATGTCTATGTTAATATGACTGGGCCTTATGTCTTCTTGTGTTCCCTCCCTCCCCCAGTTCCCTCTCCCTAAAAAAGGCAAAAGTACGTATAGATTATCTTTCATTTTGAAGGATCTGGCTTGAAATAAATGCAGACTCCTGGCTATCCTGGTTGTTTTTTTTCTTTCCCCCTCCTTTTTTTCTTTATCTCAGCCATCTAAGAAGGACTTTATGCCTTCTGTCTCCCTTTCAGGCTGATCCCCAAAACTACTGGGTAACACAAGAGTTATTTCCTAATGTTTAGAGGCAGAACAGCATGAATGTGGAGGCCTAGATCAAGTTCCCACTGACACCGAGTTTCCCTGTCACTTTAAACAAGTCGCATAACTCCATGCCTCAGTTTCCCCCATAATGCAAAGTGTTAGCTGTGGAAAGTGGTTTCAGATCCTTAAATAGGAGTTTTTGTTTTTATTTTTCATGTTTCTACTGCAAGGAGGATTTAATCTACATGGCAGTTGGATTGTTCTTGTTCTACTCTGTTCTGCATACTCCTTGTAAGCCTGCCAAGGTAGAATAAATGTCTCAAATCTGTTGCTGCTGTGGGGTGAAACTGGGAGCCACAGATAGACGCAGCCCTCCTCAGCTCCCTGCATGCTCCAATCCCCCCTTCCAAGTCTCCAAACCCCACAATGATCTCTTCTCTTGTCCTACGGAGTCAAAGTCCTTTGTTCACTGCTAAACCCTGCTCTCCTGCAAAGAGCTGCTGTTGTGCCATCTGTCTCTTTATGAATTTTTTAGTAGACTGGATGTTTGTGGGGAGTCAGTAACTTAAAGTGCACTATCCTAGCCATTTGACAAGTGGTTCTCTTACTGCATAATTTGTTTGTTTCTTCCTCTGCCCCCCCCCCCCCCCCGCAAAAAGAAAAATTCTTTAGTAGTTTGCTGTCCAAAGCATCTTGAAATCTTTGATGCGTACAATCGCTTAAAGTTTGTAAATGGAGTAAACTAGAGAGTAGCTTGTGTCACTTAATTTTTTTTTTTTTCTTTTAAATGTTGGCAGACAACAGATTTTCCAGAAAGCTGGTGAGTCAAAAGAAGCTTAAAGATCCTTTGAGTGTGTTAGAAAAATGAAGAACATACTTGTGGTTAAGGAACTAGTTTGAACTGTGGACATCCTGGGTTCTGTTCCTTTCTCTCCATTGTAGACTCCCTGTATTTTTCTAGGCATTCACATAGTCTCTGTTTAACAGTAACCCAAATGTAAGTGTGTGCTTTTCTAGCTTTTACTGATAACACAAAGGTACACATGCTGAAAACTGATGTGTGGAAAGACTATGGCGATGTGGAAAACTATTGCCATTAGGATGGAGATTGTTTTGGAGTGATTTAAAAAGTTATTCTCCCCCCAGGCTCTTTAGTTGCTACTGCCTGGGCTGAAGGTGTTACTGGTTCTGAAACTAAGCAAAAAAATAAATGAGATGAGTTTAAATCACTGTTGATTTCAAGCAAAGATTTATTAGGAAGCTAACAGAACTGGAACCTCATTTCCACTAGCTTTTTGTGCATGCGTGCTCCTAGCCATGTGCTGTCCTTGTGCAGCTGTGCAGCCATTTTGTCCTGAGTACCTCACCTGAGCCCTCTGAATGGAGTGCTTGCCTTTTTGGATATGTTAGAGGGAAAAATGTTGTGGGTGGGAGTGTTAACCAATATTGATTTCTTTAGTTCCACTAAGTCTGTAACTGGAATAGTTAGTACATGTTCTGGTTTCAGAACTGCAAGGGGAGCATGGTTAAGTCTGAGCAAGGACATATTATATAATTTAAAGAAATAAAATCTGACTATTGCTACTACTGCCTGGAAGCCTTAAGAAAATAAGTCCAATCAAGACAAGACCCAAAGGATTTTAGCAATTCTGCATAAATCAGATAAGCTTCCATGATGCTTCAGTGCAGTTTGGACAGCAAGCATGGATGAATTCCAATCCTGTTAAGATTAGTTGTGCTTTAGCTGAGATAAAAAAACATTGATGGTGCTGGCTGGCTGAATCCTGACTGAGCAATGCAAAGTTTTGAGCAAAGTTCAAACAGTGTGGAAAAATCCTTGTCCCCTTTTAAATTGAAGCTTTGTCCCTGCAATAAGGAGAATTTGATTCAGTTTGTGTTGTGTTCTCATAAGCAGCAAGTGAGGAGGTTAAATGGCTGCACAGACAGCTGATAATAAGGGGTCTCAGAAGGACGGATGAGATAGCAGTGTAAGGAGCCAGTAGAATCAATGAGTTTGGTAGTAGTGGAGAGGGGAATGGAATAAAAGTTTCCCATGAACTAAAGCACCTCTGGGAATAGAAGTTGAGGATAAATTCACTATGCAAACAGCACAAAAGAAATTCTGGGCATGTAGGGTAGTGGTGTGTGACATGGGATCTCTACAACTCAACTTTTTGAAAATGGGTCTGCGTTCGCCTGGATCCATCTGCACTCATCATTGAAAATGCCAATATTTCAGAGTATTTGCATCCTAATGAAAGCATCATCTGTGTATTTATTGACCTGAAATACTCTTCCTTATCACTTTTGCACTCCTCTCGGCCTCTGTCTAGACCTGGTTTTATGGGCTTGTCACCTCATCTGCCCTAACCCTTTTTGTTACTGCCTCTTGATTTCCTTTTGAACCTTTTGTTTCTGTCCATCCCTTCCTTGTGTGTTTTTTTCACCATCTGTTTCTAGTGGGATCTCATATATTTTCTACCCTGTAAACATCCCAGGATTTCAGCATCTCTGCAACGAGTGTTTCACATCTGAAGAAGGCCTCCCAATTAATGTGTAATGCTTCCTGCTTTCAGATAGGGTATGTAATAATTCATCTTGCTCAGAACATCACCCAAAGTCCTTGCAAAATGAAGACAAGGTTGAGATTGAAAGCAAATAACATATATCTGAAACGTGCTTAGGTCAGTTGGAGATGGGCTCATAATTTTAAAGATATTAAGAGCTTACATGACTTGCCCAAGATCACATAGGAGGCACAGTTTGTGACACAGTGAGGAGTGGAATCCAAGTCTTGTGTGTTCCAGGCTGAATCATGTAAGCAGGTCCTGGAACAGCATTTCTTCTCTGCAAGTGTAATTTGTATTCCCATCTTTTTCTCTGATTTGGATCTCTAATGTGCTGCTGTCATCCAACACAACTTTCTCCCCCACTCCCCACCCCCCCTTTTTTTTTTTCTTTCCTCTCCATCTCCTCTTCTCTGCTAATTTCCTTTGCAAATAAATGCTTATTTCTCCATGGGCGTTCCATTTATAACTCCATGTTTGGTGGCTTTTCCTTCAAGTGAAGTCCATTGAGCTTGTAAATTGTATTGGATCAGTGAGCCTATAATGAGGCTTCTAAGTCCAAACAGTGCAAGTCTGCTGGGATTTTATTGTTCATAAAGCTTCTTCCCTGGGGAGTGATAGAGCCATTAGGTGTGTGCTGTGTTTAATATTTGGTCATGACAGGAAGCAATAATTTTCTATCTTTTACTGTGGCTCCCGAGTTGTTTTTAAGCAGTCAGCTTATTTGAGTCTTGGTGACTGTGAACCCATTAGGCAAAAGCAGTTGCTCTTTCCTACACAGGTTTGTATCTTTCCTACAAAGGCTATTTCAATAAAATAAAATAAAATGAAGTGGCAACCGATTGCCCTATGGTGGCTTTTAATCACTTGCCCCTCTCATGAACTCCCAAATGCTGTTACACCTGACAGGAGATGGCATAAAGCTGATTTCACTAGATGACGGCATTTCTCATGCTGAAGGGATTTTTTTGTTTGTTTATTCCAGCAGACAACAACTACCAGGGCTTCTACTTGTATGGTATGTTATGGGTTTGGGGATTTATCTTGTGCAAATCCACATCAAAACTTCCTTTAATTTCAGTGTAAGCAGGAGCAAGGTTGTATTCAAGTACTGTGGAACTGGTTATATATATTTTAGCACAAAAAAAAAATCAAAAGAAACTAACAATTTTGGGTGCCTCCAAATTTTTTTTCTGAGGTCCAACTACGAGACATTTCCAAAAGGTTCCATTTCCAGGTGGCACTACATCTAGCAAAAACTTTTTCATTGAGATAATTAAAACAATGAAAATCAGATTTTTAATGTGCACTTAAAATGTATTTTCACTGGCAGGGGGTGGGGGACAGATGGACGGGACCAAACCAAAAAACAAGGACTGGAAAACAGTCTGCATTTCCAGAAAAGACTTGCAAGATGGGAAAGAAAACTTTATATTTTTCCACCATTTTTTTGCAGCCCTTACCCTTGCTCTTTGAAGTCAAGCTATATTATTATTTTAAATTGGGAGTCTAAAGCCACTTGATAATTCTCCAAGTACACATGCACTTTTATTCCATGAGTGTTTAAAACTGAGCTTAGTCCCACATTTAACCAGTCTACTGGTTTTGAACCAACTGTTGTCCAACAGCGTCGTGTTTTTTCTTAGTACCTTTCAGGAGATGTGTGGGGTAGAAACACCATCTAGGACTGTCAGTCCAGCCTCAGCCTGACAGACACCCTGCTGTTCTTATTTGTTCCAGCAGGAAGCTTTCTGTGGGCTGTAGGAAATGGCAGTGCAGTAGTTTACATAGATTCTCCTTCCACTGTTGCACTGCGCCCAAGGTACCAAACTAGAGTAGCCTACAGCTGGGAAGAGGAGTAAAGCTGTTGGTGACAATACAAATGTGCCTGTCAGCTCAGGCTCTGTTATAACTATGTATGAAAGCCATTCCACTGTCCATGAGCAGTTGTTCTCAGGGAAATTAATGCAGTTTGGAGAGAGTTTTATATAGGGTATAGCATCTTACCAGTCAGTAAGCAGAACTCCAAGGGAAGGTTTTTTTGTAAGATGAGTATTTCTCCAAGGGGAAGAGAAATAGAAAAGAATGAGAAATTTTAACTGACTTCAGAAAATCTGTACTCCAATGTCCTGGGTTTGGCCTGTGTTTTTTAAACGTCTTGTTGCTCTGTTTATTCAAGATCCTTTAGCAAACTCTAGGAATTGTTCTAACTCATTCCTGTCCTAGGTTTCCCACCGAAGCAAGATGAAATGAAAAGACTGAGTTAGAGGTAGTCCGTAATGATCAGTGAAATCAGTACATATAACTCCTCCTTTTCAGCTCTTGCCCTAAGCCTGCACTGATAAAAAAGAGGTCATGTAGAAGAAAGAGTAAATTTGGGGCAACAGGCTATATAAAACCAGACTCTGAAGGCCACAGCTCTAAAATGAGTGTTCATAGATCAGACTGGGGAGCTGGTCTTCTGTGGTCCTACCTCAGAGGCATACACCTGTTATCAAGCCAGCACTTCGTATTAACAAAGTATGCTCTAGTGCAAGGGATAGAAATTAGGATGTTTGAAGTCCATTTCCAGCACTCCCCTTCCTGTGGCCTGCAGAGTAGCTCGGACAAATCACTTCTCCCTTAACCTACCTTGATGTGTCTCATTAAATTGCAAGACCTTTGAAATGGGGACTATTTGGCAAGCAAGATGGGATAAGGGAGGAGGGCGAGGAGAGTTTCATCTTGGCTTGGAGTGCTAGGTGATCCTGTAGTACTAATTGTGATGGCAATTTAAATTACATTGATGGTGTCTGTCCACAACAGATGATGTTTTGAGTATGCTGATAGCTAGTTGAGGCGGAGCAGAGTCAGTCCACACAGGCTGACCTCGTTCTGAAAAGAACATTTTTGCTCACATGTTTAGACACTGTGATGTCAGTTTAATACACACGGTTAAGTACCAATTAATTTGAAAAAGTAGCCCAGTGATCGAGCTGGAAGACTCTGGGTTATAGAAGCTTTGCAGCTCAAAGCTTCCTAACTTCATACCCACGTGGTGTGGGGCAATTAATGAGTGAAGTGACTGCAGCTCTGCAGCCTGTGGAATGTTGAGCCCTTTTCCCTCTGCTCAGTTTTTGGCATGAAGGCAGAAAATTTTGCTCTATGGATTTTTCATCCCTTTAAAGAAAAAAGAGTAGAGTAACTGTTCTCATTGGAAACGTGAATCCCTAGCGCAGCAAAGTGATATTGTCAATTACCACAAATCCTTTCAGGATTCAGGCTCTGTAGCCTGATAGGAAGTTGCTCCTCTGACAGTCTTTCCCTTGTATTCCTGGTGCTTCCCTCAAAGAACTAGTCAGCTTTCTCCACAGGACGTGCCATCGGTTCTACGTGCTTCTTATGCTTTCCGTTGCTGCTGACTGCACCACCAAGCTGGTTTTTTAACCTGATTACTGTAGGTGTTCACTTGCTCTAGTTAGGTCTGTTCCTTTGCTCCAGGGGAAGAGTTTTCCACTACTGTATTTTCTGGCTGGGTCCTTGTCTTGATCTTTGCAGCTCTGTGCAAGAGGCTTATATCAGAAAGGAAAGAAATAATTGGCTTGCTCTTATGGCTCTGTACCCAAGAGCTATGTTGCAAAAGCATGACTGCACAAGGTACGTTTGCATTAGCCAGATACACACACATTCTTTTTCAAAACGCCAAACCTTAGAGGAAGATCATTGAATGTTTGAAAAGAGGTGGCATAGGGAGGGTAATTACAGAGGCGTTTAAAGCAGTTGAAAGCCAGTACACAGTGAACAGATGAAATTAGCTGATGGCATAAAGAAATTAGACTTGAAGCCGAGAGTGTTGATGCCAATACAAATTGGATTTAATTATTTTTGAAGAGATGCGGTTAGGTTTTCTTATGCAACATTGATAAAAACCTATTTCAGCAAATGGGTCCCAATTCAGCAAAGCAATTAGCACTTGATATTATTTAGCATCAACATGAAGAAGCATGTACATAAATATTTTGTTGAAACTAAGTCCTGAAAAGAAAAAGGAAACTGCTAAGATTCCCATCTGGGCTTCTGGTTTGTTTCACCTTTGCAAACTTTCTGTAAGAAACGATAGTTCTTGAAATTTCCTTTTTTGAAAACGTCAAACTTAGGATTCTCATGTTCACATGAATCTAAACCAAAAAGTGCTCTTCTGGATGATTGGTAAAGCTGAAGAGGCCTGCCTCCTTCATACATGTCATTTCTCTTACAGATCTATCTTAAGTTTTTACTCTGGACAGCTTTAAATGATCCTTGAATTTATAGCTACTAGAAATTTTGCTGGGTCTTCAAACTAGGTTGCGCTGGATATTAATTTGGAGTATGAGTGAATACTTGGAGAGTGAGTTTCCCCCCCCCCGCCCCAAACCTCTACTCTCATTAGGAACATGGGTGCTCAGTACCTGGAAGAAAAATAACGATGACTTTTAAGGTTGAATCTATGCCAGTATAAATCACTCGATGTTGACAAAATATCTGGTCAGTCAAAATTCCCCTGCTAAAGAGGGGAGAAAAAGTATACAGTGTTGTGTCAGTGTCACTTGTTGACATAGAACCTCAAAAAAAAATATCCTCTGGGATGTTTTGGTTAAAGGTTGGTGGGTTTTGTTTTGTTTTGTTTTTCCCCTTCCCCTTTATCTCAAGCATTTCCCAGAATTCCTTCAGGGACATCTGGTTCTCTCATTTTCTAGCTTTACTTGGGTGCCTTCAAAAAGTATCACTGTCAGTTTCTTTCTATTTAGCCAAACACCACAAGCAGGATAGTAGTCCTGCCTGATAACTTGCTTAAAATATAGTTGCCCTTCAGAAGCCATGACCTTAACCATTTCTGTGATCGGCAATGTGACTGCATTCCCCTTTATTTTCCTCTGTAGCTTCAGGGTTGGTTTTTTTGTTTTGTTTTTTTTTACAGGCATAATTTATCTTTGCATTATATATGAAGATATGTGAAGTTCTGTCTTTTTCTGCACTTGTACATTGGATGGCTATTTTGCTCCACTTGAGAGCACTGCTTTTGCAAGAGAAAAGTAGACAGCAGATAAATGCTCTCTATTTGCACAGATCAAAGCTGATTTTAGAGCAGCATGGATTCCCATTCCTTGGCTAATGTGACTTGTCATGCAGCTAAGGTAGTTTATATTAGCTAAGGCTTGCCCGTAACACTTGTGGATATATATTGTGCATAGTTTGGGAGCATCCTCTTGATGGCTTACTTGCAATGTGGGGAAACAGTACTTCTGGTCAAGAGAACTGGGCTTTAAGGTGAGGAATTCTGTACTGGACTAGGAAGATTAGGACCTGATAATAGGTTGGGCTCAGCTGGAGGCTGGGGAAAGAGGCAAGAAGCAGCTAGAATGAGCAGGTAAAACCAGGGATGGGGACAAGGTACATGCTGACACATTGGGGAGGCATTATATCATAATATAATTAAGGATTGTACTGTATGCGTCAAAAAGGATTTAAATTAGAGTTACTTCTTTAACCTTAATTCTAGCATTTTCTAGGTTCTGAATGAGTTTTTATGAGCTCAGTAATATTCTGTATTTCAGATCCTTGGCATGTGAAAGACTTCCCATGAACAGTACTGTAAGCTGCAGGTGTGGGTGAAGTTTTATCTTCCTGCAAGTTTTAATATGAGTGTTTAATAAAAAAACCAAACAACTGTCTCTTTCATGTATGTTATCTTTTCTATATATAAGAAATATAGTTTCATGAGCTGTTTTAGGACAGGGTCAGCATTGGCAAAGAGCAGGACAGGGTAGTTGTTAACATACTAGTTCTACATAGCTGTATAAATAGCCTGCAGCACAGCCGCAATCATACCCATGTACAATACCTACAGGATTTTTTAACAGACTACCAGGATTTTGCTCAGCTTAACCCTACACGAATTGAGTCTATTGTCGCCTTCTCCTCCTTGCCCCCCCCCCCAGATACAACATTTCAAGTACACCCTGTGTATCTGTAGTGGCCCTGAACAGCAAAGTTAAAGCTGAAGTCATTGGAGAGACAACTTGATTTGAGTTGCAGCCCTTCCCCTCAAAGACATAGATCTGAACTTGAAAAATTAACTGAGTCTGTTTCTCCCTGCAGCTGCTTCTAGCCCACACTGCAAGCACTAAATATAAGTCTGCAGAATGGAACATGATTGGCAGCTACCTCCTCTAGCAGTGGAGGCCCCAAGAAGGATGGTGTGCAGCTAATGAATTGGTGTCTTTATCCCAGGAGACTGAGCATTGCAATGCGGTACCCACTCTATTCTACTGTCACCCATGGTATATCATATCCCCTAGATACAAAGGGAACTTCAGGTCTTGGTGTCATAAATCTAAGTTTTCAGTCTTGAGCATGCTTCTCCCCTTGCCCCCAAGATCTGTGTAAAGTGTTTCATCTTCCTCTGAAATGGTATCTGTTCCTTTCTGACTGCAGTGTGTTAGCAGCACATCCTTTATCTGTGTGCAGACCCACCTTAGAGCATGCACTGTAAGTAAGCATTGTCCGTTTCTTGCATTTCTTAGAGCAGAAACCTGCCTTTCTTATGACTTGGCACTGTTGCAGGTATCTTTATTGAATTTTCTAGCGTTTGGGTGGGGAAAAGGGAGCTGGCTCTTTTACGCACAGTGTCTCTTTTTGTCACTGACTTAGGCTGTCATCTAGTGCAAGTTAGTTTTCCTCTTGAGGAATTGTCAAAAGCACAGGTGGTCATATTCTCACTGCTGCCTTAACACCATCCATTACCTGGTGCCAGAGTGATATTGGAAACAATGTCTTACTGTCTGTATGAACTCCATGCTGAGTTCTGTCTTCTGCAAAACAGGTCTGATATATAGAAATTTATTTAATGGAGAATTACTCTAGAGACAACTGCAGTGCAGTTTGTTGCATGAACATTTGGGAATGCAATACTTAAAAGGAGAGAGAGTGTAGTTTTTTAGCATGTGGCAAAAATTTAAGATCTAGCTCTTAGGGTGCGAGTCCTTTGCAGTCCATTGGCAGTAATAAAAGCCTTAAACTGGGCTCTTGCTTGTACTAATTTTAAGATCTCTTTTAGGCTTCTGATATTTTAAGCCTGTCCAGGACAACTGGCCTGTTTTCTTGTTTCAGTCATTCCTTCTCTATCCTTTCTGTTTAGGTTGGAAGCTCTGCAATGCAGGGGTTTTTGTACTATGAGTTTGTACAGTGCCTGATGGATTAAAGTCCTGCTCTGGACTGAGTCTCTAGCCACTTTTAAAATAATGTGATCTTTACAGCTAGCGCCTAATAGTGGTTGCTACCATCCATTGAGATGTGTTTGTTTATTAAGTGAGCTCAATGAAGAAGGTTTCCTTTCTCCCTATGCCACAGTTGTTTGAACCAGTGTGATATATCGTAAAGTAATTCATAGAACTAACTGAATAACCATTTAAATCTTTTCAGTAATTTTAAAAAAATTGGGTTTTAATTCTAATTGGCAAAACATTTCAGTAGGTTCTGTCACTTCTTGAACCTGTCTTTTAAAAGAAAAAGGTTTTCTTTATAAAACCTTGTTCTACCCCCAGCATGCACATGCAAAATTCTATTTTTTTCAGCAACAAAAGGTAGTCTCGGATTCAAAATTAGGGATAACTGAAGCTGGATTAAATCCTTCATGAAAATTATTCTACTCATATGCCCCAAATGATAACTGCTAATGATAGGGTCTCTGATTTCTAGACTGCTGGTTCTAATTGATGTTATTTGATCTAATCTGTTTGGTCATTCAGAGGCAACTGAAACATGAGATGGTTTTCTGAGGGCCTGCATGAAAAATAATTTACTACTGCAGTAGCAGCACTGAAGAACTTCTGGCTGTGGATGTAAATCCTGTTAAGTTCTGTGCAAACACAAAAGTGGCTTTTAGTCCATTTTTGTTTGGAACAACATTCATATCCCAAAATATTTGCTGTAAATGGCAGTAACCTTGTTTCTGGGCTTGCAAGGTCAGAAGAGGACCAGGTGCTATGCACCTGTATGGTCTCCTGCAGTCAGAGACTCCCCTGGCTTTAGGACTAGTGGCTCTGTATTACTGCAATGATCCATATGGAAAACTTCCTACTAGCATGTTATCCACCTAGAAGCCCACCAATTAAAAAAGCTCCTCCCTTATCCCATTGAAAATTTCGTATGTTGTATAGTTTCATCTCTCTCCTAAGCCATGTTTTCTCCTGGAGTTCACTATTGTTTTGTCACCCCACCCATCACAAAGCAGAGGTCACATCAACATGACCTTTTGCTGGTACAAGGAGGCTGCTAAATAATTCACGTGGCCAACTTGATTTCGGGGTCCACATTTGTTTTTTCCACTCTCCTAATCAAGATGCTCATTTAATTCTATTCCAGCACCTGTTCAGCAATTAACACCCTACAATTTGCATCTTACCCTGACATTTGCTATCTTTCCAATTAGTTTTTATATCAGTATAATTAGGTAGGGTTATTACAGTGCATCAAGCAGGGTCGAGGATATTCCCAAGCCTTTAAGCTCTTTCCCAGATTTGTTTAGGGAAGCCACTAAGGGTAAACGGTTGATTAGGATCACTGTTTTTCTTCTTCATTCAGATCAGGCGAAAACTGTTTCCCCATGTGGCTCATGAAAGATCAGGGAAATATGTCAGTCTGTAAGAACTAATATTATGTAGTTCATGACTTTTTGGGTGAATTTACAGGGGATTATAAGTAAGGGTCAGGCTATGTAGCCACTTGCAGTAGCATTCATGAGGGGACATTATGCTCCTGCTTTATATTAAGCTAAGCAAATTGCAACAATGATTTTAATTTTTAAAATAAATTTTTGGCATTAACATGTGGGTGGGGGACAAATCAAAATTAGAGGGCAACCTGACCATATTGAACACTTAGCTTAATTGGTAAAGACTATGGGAGTGAAATGACTATTCTTAACACCTTTTAATTTAAATTTCACAGAAGGAAGGTCTTGCTGTTCAGCTGTGATTGGTTTGGATCATAGGCTCTTTGAGTCAAAAATTGTCTTGCGGCCAATGTATATAGAGTGTCTAGCACAGCGGACGTTCCTAATGCTACTGTACTGCCAATAGTGGAAGAGGTGGTTTCTTGATGCTGCTGTTGATTCCCTCCCCCCATCAATATACAGTGCTGACATAAGGGAGACTTATGTGTATGTAGGGGAAGTGGGACACTAGGAGGTGAGATCTATAGTATGGATCAGAGAGAAGTTCTCTTCTGATCTCACACCACCCGGCTCTGCATGGTACTTCTTTTTTACATTTGGTTTGAAATTATCTACCTCCAACCCCCCAATTCCCCTGCATCTCTCATAATTCTGTAAGTGCATACAAAGACTATATTATCAGGAGGCAATATTGCCCTTGGCGAGATTGCAGTGAAGAAAAGTATGCGATTATAGGAAGATCACATCTTGATGGGTAAAGTGAAGAGGTGGATAAAACCAAACCAAAACAAAAACAACCCCCAAACCACTACCCTTCATGTCCGGTGTATTGCTCCTGAACCTGGTGGTTATTCTGAGCCTTTCTGCAATATATCCTAATGATGCTCTGCAGACTTTGGTGGGGAGGAGTACTGGGACCCCAAAGGAGGAATCGGCCCACTCAAATTCCCCAGCCTGGAAAAGCTGGAGAGAAGCACAGATCTGGTGTGCTGTATTGTAGCCAGAGCTACAAGCAGTTCTAATGTTTTCAAGTATAAGATAGATTTACCCTTGCTCAATTTAATATTAGATATTGTAATGAGCTTCATCTCTCCCCATTGTGGTTTTTTTTTTTTTTTTTTTTTTAATCTCCTATTGCTTTATATGGGTAGCTGAACAGGCTTAGAAAAATATAGGGTGAAAATGTCTTGGGCAATTGGGGCAACAATGAAGAAGTGGAATGGGAAAGGAGGCTGGGGATGGAAAAGAAACCTGGGGAGATGAAGTTGGTTCATGGGAGTGATCAGATCCAGAATAAGAAAACAAGGCTAGCAATCAGACAAGCAAGAGTTTTGAATGTAAAAGTCTCATTTTTGAGGGTGAGATCTCAGTCTTAGCCATTTTCTCCAACTGATTTTTAAAGTTATATCCCTTGCTGCTTTTTGAGATATCAAATCCTTAGGAATGAGTTTCCGTAAGAAATTAAATTTCTCAGCCTCTAAGAGGGTTTCCATAGGGCTGCAAGCCCCACCTCACCCCCAATTCTGTGGAAGTGCTTTTGATTTGTTTTTTTAAACCACGCTGCCCCAAGAATTAACAGTGTCTGCTTTCCTTGGATGTTGTGCACGTGTATGTGTGTGCAAATACAAAATTAAATCAATCCCCCGTACTAGAAAATTTTAAATCTGGTAATATTTGATTTGGGCTGAAAAATCAAGACTTTTAGCCTTTGGTTTTTACTGTGGCGGCTTTGTGATGTTTCTAAACTAGGAAGTGGGAAAATGAGGCTGAAGAAGTCAATAAGGAGTCGGAATAATTGCACTAAGGAATTCCCATTTGAAATTCTTTTCTTAAACCATAGGTAAGAAGGAAAGGCCTGAAGTACAGGTGGAACTAGTAAATATACTAGTCAAATAAAGGCTCTCAGACTGAAGTATCCTGACTCTGAGGAAAGGGCTGGGTAGAGATCTAAATTGTGTGAAGGACTCAAAAAGCAGTGGTGCTTTTTTTTTTTTTCTTTTTTTTTTCTTTTTGGTGACATGAGATAACAGGAAGGGGGAAAGCTGAACCTCTGGCTTGTGAACCTTCCTCCTTTTCTGAAGCCTGTGTTGGGCTTCAGTTACATTTCCAGGTTTGTCTGTTTAGGATTTGCTGTGGGGCAAAAGGGGGGAATCCCGACAGGTTGTTTTATGGTGTGGGAGGAAGGCAAAGCAGATCACCAAGATACTGTAATTCACTCCCTCTACTGGTGCGATGGAACCAGCCTGTGCTAATTGCCTTAGTTCATTGCTCTTCTCAGTCTGTATTTGAGAGCAGAATCTGATCTAAAAGTCAAGGTAGCAGAGTATTCCCTTTTATTGCTCTGAACGTTATCTCAGGCTGTACTAGTAGAATATACCTCTGAAAAATGCTAGAGCTACAAAGGAGGAGAGTAGAAAAGAAAAAGAACCGAGTTTTGTGAGGGTCAAAACTCAACTTGGGGAGAAGAACAGAATCAACAGAAGCTGCCTTGATCAAGTGCTCTGCCCAGCAGACTTTACTGCCTTCTGCTGTGAGCAGGCAAAGCAAATGCTCACCTGTGGTGGCAGGAATTATGGTGTATCTTATTTTCAAGCTTTTGTCTCAGCCGGTAACCTGGTTCTTTGACTGAGCTCTCCCGATGAGAATAAGCCTCTTCATAAATTAAGTACTATACCTAAATGGCTGTAAATGTGCTTAGAGAAATGGGAAAGGGCAATTTGTATAAACTCGATTTAAAAAGAGGGAAGAGTCTATATTGAGGAGATTTCCGATATGATTTTTCAAACTCATAGGCTTCAGCTGGATGCTTATGTAAGCTAAATCCTGAGTGGTGTGAAGCTTTACCCCTGATGTTCACCCCTGTATTTCATGTTAAAAAGCTGGCGTTTCATGTACTTGGTAGGTGGGTGGAGGTGAAAGTAAACAAATAGTTCAGTTTAAAATGGTAATCATATCCTGTATTGTGTAGGATACTGTCATTATCTGATCGCCTTGTCTGCACTGAAATCTCACACTTCATCTTTTCCCCTTAATAGATTTCACCTTGGAATGCAAATACACTTTGTCACTGTTGAGTAGTCTGGTTAATATTGTGCCTGGTTACTCTGGGCCAGCAAGAGAATTTCTTAACATGCATCAGAAATCACTTAGAGTGGTAAAAGGCTAGCAGCTTCTAATTGAATGGCCAGGAGATCATCTCAAGCTGTTCATGGTGACATCAGGAAAGGTTTTGATTTGTATGTGTGCGACAGCATTGTGAAGGGCTGAATCTTACTGTTGCTGGTTGCAGACTGTTTTGTAACCAGCAAACGAAAACTTTCTTTGAAGCCGGCCTCTTTATGGACCAAGGTCTTGAATGTTAGAAATTTAAGCTTCAGCTCATCACTATTTAGACCGAGATCTTCTGTGTTGCCTAAGACTTTAGAATGGAAATTATAATCTAAATCTAATAGCTGGCTTGGAAAAATTAGCTTAAAGGCAGCAGTTGACGTTAAGAAATTGCTTGCTCTTACAAACTTTTGAAAATGAAGGCATTTCTAGCCTGTTGCTTTTGAATTTAAGAATTCTGCTCTAAATCATCTTATCTCATGGTACATAACACTAGTGACCTCTTTTCAGGAGAGAGAATGAAGTCAGTTTGAAGAATCTTTTGTCAGTATCCAAAGAGAAAATTTAACCTGTAGTGTTCAGAATGTGCTTACGGTATTTTTCTCTTTGAATCTTTAGGTTTTGGGCTGCTTTGTCAATGGAATCAGACTTGAAAAAGTTAGGTCTTTTCCATCTCGATTAGGTCATCCAGTGCTCTCCCTAGTGTGGCCCTGCTAAGGAATCTCTTGCTGTACTTTATTAATATATTCCCCTGCTGTAACTTGGTGCGTTGCTTCCCCGAAGGCAGGTGTCCAATATTAATGGGAGTTACATTCACTAGCAGAGGGACGTATTAGATCCTCGGTGTGCTGTCTCTAGGAATGGAAGAAGAAAGAAACAAATTAAGTGAATGAATAATAATATTAATGATGTTTGCTAAATCTCTCATCTAGTGCACTAGCCAGTGTAATTGCTTTAGTGCTTTCTGTGAAAGCCAGCAGGCTGATTGAGAAATATAAACAGAATTATTCCCCTCCCTTTTTCCCAAACAAGAAGATAGCCATTAATAAGGGCTTTTTGTTTCCTAAAATTCTAAAAATAGGAGCATGATGTGTGAGCAGGCAGGATTTGTATATCTAATCAGTACTAGCTACACTGCCAACTGTATCAAATTTCCTCTAGTTTGGGGGGCTCTCTCAGAGCTTTTACAGTTGTGTTAATAGAAATGAAGTTTCTCTGTATATATGTACAAGTATTTGTGTGTATGAGAACCTGCAGTGATCAGTTTGACCTGTTTTTTCAACTCCCAATTTATCAACGCATTACTAGACTGAAATGATGTAAACCTCTGCAAATCCTTCTTTAATCTTTAAAAGAAACAATAATAAAGGCTTACATTTTAAAAGTTGAAACCGAAGTTAAAAAAAAGATGGAAATCTTTCAGGTTAGGTGGTCTCAGCAGGGTATATGACTTCTCAATTTCTCCTCCTTTAAATCTTTTTAGATGAGTTCAGTGATTGCAAGCTGTCAGGTACAACAGGAGTTGGCTGCTGTTTGGAAATAAATTAATTTGTAAGATGAAAGGTCATGCAAAATATTTGGGAGTTTTGGAGGCACTGCAGCTGAACTTGGTTGGCACTGGGAGCAGTTGTTCAGCTTGTTGGATTTCCTCCATTAGGGGTTGCTGTATGATTTTGGGGGGATATGGGGGGGGGACTGAGATGGAAAAGGGGGAACCTGGTGAGCATTTTGCTGCCTGGAGCAGGTGACCAAATTGATTAGTTGCTACTGTGTTTTGTTCAAGGAGGGGTCAGGGAAGAAAATGTGTGTGGGGAGGGGGGCCAGGCTCTCCGTGGTTGCATTTTAACACCTTCTCTGCTAAGCAGGAGGCCAGCTTGGGGTGCTAAATTCCTGTCTGTGGCTGTCTGTGAAATAAATCTGTGTGTTGTGTAGTCCTAAGCTGTCAGCAACGGTTTGCACTGATGGACTCTGAAAGAGGTTTCCTCTCAGTTCGTGGAGTAGTCAGCAGCCGCTAGGGAGCTGTCTTTAGCTCATATTTCAGAGTTAGCTCATTAGACCAATAACAGCAGGCACTCACTTTTTTTCCTCTTCAAGACTTTGTCAAGTTGGAATATATTTATAGAGTTATGGCTAGACAATAAAAATATTACATCTTCCTTTACCTGTTGTAATGGCCTGGTGCATTGGATGGTATGTGTTTTTTCACAGAGACTAGCTTTCCCATTTGGTTAGTATTCCTGCATGCCATGCCCCCCTTCTTCTATGGTGCACTCTCTATCTTATAAGGAGTTTGTGTAGGATTGCCAAATTCGTCTCTTCTCAGAGTCACGGCTTGGCCTCCTGTTTTGAAGACTCACTCGTAAGGAAGTCCTGTCTGACTTTTTTCTTCTTCCTCTTTGCACTGATAACTACGTTGAATGGGTTGTCTCATTCGCATTTCTCTTTCTGAACCTTTCTCTACGCCCCTCTCCCACCCAGCTGTGTAGTGCCAATAATATACCGTGTTGATTCCCAGCAGCCTTCTTGTGATTCATGAGACAGTGCCTGTAAGAACTGCTGAGCTGAGCTCTTTTCTAGTTCCCCCTGTGAAGCTGTTTGGCCTCTTTTTGCACAAGTTTACTTGACCAGTTGTTCTGCTTTAAAATGTTTCTAGTGTCAGATTTTGACTTTTGCTCTTAGCGCTAAGGTGACTGCAAGCACAGTGGTATTTTATAGGAATCATTAAGGGGAAATGTTACGCTATCACTCCAGCCACTGGTAAAATCCGTTTGGTAGGTTGTGGCCGTGCTCTCTGAAGAGATGAGACAGGATTGGTAAGTCCAATGCAGGAGAAGACACAGAATAACCAGAGGACCTTAAGCCAGGAACTCTGGAGTTGCAATCTCAGTATCTGATACAGTTTCCCTTTCTGGCCTTAACCAAGTAATTTAATGTCTTTGCTTCAATTTCAGTAGTCATTTTCAATTGGAAGCCTTCCGTTAGTTTCTGTAACTAACTAAAAGAAAGAAAATTGTGAAAGAAAAATAATGCAAAAGTTCATCTTTTTCAATTACAATTTTAATTTATGAAAAATTTGACTTGCAGATTTTCAGCCTGATTTAGGTACTAATAAATAGACCCTTCCTAGCCTGGCTTGTTATTGTATGACATTACAGATTGTTAAACCAGAACAGTAATATCATGGCTTACAGTAGGAGTGGGCGGTAAAGAAGGTCTGTGAAATGTGTTGCGTGATCTTATTTTGGACTTGCAAGCTACTTTGGTGAGCAGGTAGGAATGCTGTAGCCCATCTGTTGTGATAGGGAAGGCAGGATATGATTTTAGAAGGAAGGATATGAATGCACTGTGACCTCCCACTGCAAAATGTCATCACCCAATACCGGGCCATGACTGGGAAGCAGGGGATGTATATCAGGGCTGATTCAGACCATGTACTTCAGCAGGGTCTGCTGTCAGACCTCGGTGCTCTGTAGTTCCATTCCAAAGGATAGATGACTCAATCTACCCATTATTCCCAGATAGTGACACCTGGTGTGTTTAGGCCTAGAATAAAGAGAGAAAAGTTGGAAATAACAAGATCCCATATTGGAAGGAGTGTCCTGTGGGTGAGTCACAAGTCTGCAGCTTGGGAGACCTCATTCAGGTCCCAGTCACTAAGGTGGTATTCAAAAAGGCTGACTCGTGGTAGATAAGAATCTTTCAGTGGGTGAGTCAATACAGCTCATTTAGCTAGCTCCCTGCTGCTGCCTCGCCTCCCTCAGAAGCCTGTCTGTCTCTGCTGACTGCAGCACGGAAAGCCTGCGCCCTTTCTTTTCATTTCAGGTGGTTTGTGTCTCGTTGGTGAAATGGAGGACAGTTAATACTTACCTAGCTTTCTGACTATACGTGTTCATGACTGGAAGATGTTTAGATAATGAAGTATTAAAGAGAACTGGGGGGAAACTGGAGGTAAATATCAGTTTAGGTAGAAGGTTATAGTGTTGGAAATTCAGTGGTGCCTTTCATGCCTTTTGAGCACGGAGGAAAATCCTGCACAGAGAAAACCCCTGAATTGAGCTGATACGAGTCTTAATTTGTCTTGATCAAAATACTTTCCCAGCTTTGAATCTCGGCCTAAATTTTGTCCAGCTGGTATATCTCTATATGGGAAATACTCCCAATAGGACTTAAAGGCAACTGATGTCTAAATTTCTTTTACCAGAGTAATATAACTGTAAATAAGTTTAAAAAAAATTTTTATTTAATACAATGTCAAGTTGGTTAGGAGAATAGGGTAGTGGTGGCTATTCTTTACCAAACAGAAGATATGTCTTCCCTTGCTGTCCTTCTGTCTCCTTACTTGCTCTTGCTTAGGTCCTAAGGGGAGGTGGGTTTGTATGAGATGCTGTAGCTGTGACTCCTGGAACACTGTATAACTGACACAAGAAATCATTCACATCATTCATCTATCACGATAGCTCCTCAGTTTTGTGCCTCCCTTTGCTCTTCCCTGAGGGGCATCTTGGCTGACTGGCAAAGATGTGAGTTAATGTGTACTTCACTGGAGGCACCAGTGGCGAGTTGGCATTTTGAGCTCATTCCCTGTAGCAGCAATTGAATGAACAAGTCCAATACAGTGATATCTGGCAAAAAGCACTGGCAAACTGAGTATTAATTAAACAGCTGATAAAGTTTCATTTGGTTAATTTTCCCTGCAATAAACCACTAATTATATCAAAATGAGAACATTTCTGAGCATTGCAGCAGAATGGGATTGAAATGACCGTGATTGCACTGACTTCAAAACCACCCAGTCCTCCCACACGCTGCCACACTGAACGGAACAGAGGCACAATGTTTTCAGAGCCAAAGTATGAAGTCTAGTTCAACAGAAAGAGGAAGTGGTGTTTTTTGATGGTTAAACCTTTCATCGAATCTTTTTGTTTTCAGTAAACAGCTTAGCATCTCTTAGGCTGATATAAAGAAACTTCCACTCAAATGCATGATAATGGTGGTGATTAGAAATGGTTGAAAGTTGGCTGGTACTTTGTAACTATCAATTTTTAGACTTTTTATGCAAAGTTTTCCTCTCTTAGCAAGAAGATCTTGAAACTTGGAAGTGTATTTTCAATTATTGGAAGGAGAAAACCCAATGTTTTTTCCTGCCAGTAAATGCTTAGAAGGATGAACAGTTGCACTCAACACTTGAGGTCAAAACATTTCCTGGAAGGAGCATAACTAATAACGGAGATAACTGTATTATGACTGTTTCAGATTTTTTTGGTAGAGAATTTGAAAAGGGTTTGGGGATCCAGAGACAAAAACAAAGATAAAATTGCAGGACATGAAGGAGTAGGATTGATTAGCAGTATTTCTCAAATTAATTTAATTAGTATTTTTTGTAGTATTAAAAATACTTTTCAGTTAATTTTTTCATTACTAGCTTACCATTTTGATGGTTGTATGCTACTTTCAGGACATCTTTCTTAATTAAGAACCACCTTCTCTACAACTTTTGAATTGAGTTAATGGATTTTGCTTTTGAAAGTGTAAAATAGCCAGCTTTACAGTGCCAAAATTAATGTATGATTAGGACTTTGATCTGTGTGTTTGGAATGTATGTCTGTAGAATGTGAGACTATATGCTAAGGCTGACATTCAAGGAAAGGTCAATAATCTCATCTTGAAAGGGTTACATAATTCTTTGTGATAGGAAGTTTGGGTTTGACCCTGGTTCTTCACAGCTGTGTTACAGTTTGTGTTGCTTTTCTAGACTGCCAATCTCTTCATCTTGACAGAAAATGCATGTAGCCCAGGGACTGAAACAGGTGAACAAAGCAAATGCCTGCAGGTCCACTCAGAGAAAAATGTACCTTTAACAATTAGCCTGCTTTTTGCTCACTCCATTTGTCTGTTCTGCACTGTCAGCAGAAAGCCGTAGTTCTTCCTCTAGATTTTGTTTTGCATAGATGCTAGCCAGCCTACAAGTTTCTATCTTGCTCCCTTTGCTGCTGCTTCTGTTCTGCATGGACTTGTACGTCTTCCCAAATACTATGATTCTCCGAGTATAGGCCTGAAGGCAGGAGAATGAACTGATGTCCTTTCAAGGTCTCTTTCAGTGTTGTTTTTTTAATGACCGAGTGTGGTGTAGCCTGATCTCCTTCAAATAACAATAATGATGATGCAGCATTGAGTGTTACTGGCCTGGTAGGGGCATTCCTGGAAATGAAGCTTTCTGGGATCCGTCTGGCAGTCTGTGTTGCAGGCAAGGTCTTCCCAGATGTTACCAGGGTGCTAGTTTCATGCATGATTTTCTGTAAAGGAAACCATGTTTTTTGGTTGTCTGTCTCGTCCTTCCTCCTCCCCCATCTCCCCCAGCCTAGTGTGGTTGTTGTTTCTCCTCTGAGGTTAAGCTACAGTTAGAGAGAATAAAATAATGAATGCAATAAGGAAAGGAAACTGGAGTTTCTTTTTAGCATTTCAATTTTAGTTCTGTCAAATGACACTTCAGGAGCTGGAGCCTGTTAATGCTCTCTCCAAGGAGCAAGGTTTCTTTTGAGAGAAGAACTACAGGGAAATGCAGCAGCAACAACAAAAGTGCACCAGAATCCTTCAGACCTGGGCATTCTCTAAAGAGCTCTGGCTGTCATAATTTACACACCTTGCCTAATTCAGAGCACATGTCTCAGCTACAACAGGCACTCAGTAGACACGCTGCTGTCTTCCTCTCAGTGGGCCTGCTGTGAGTTTGTCAGCAATGCTGTTAACAATGACAAAGTAGTTCATCAATATATATATATTTTTTTTTTAACACCAATATCCTAGAAGCAGCAAAAATCTTGTGCACTGTTCCTGTGCAGTCTTCTATCCTGTAGCCTTAGGGAGAAATGCAGCAGGTAATAGAGCTTCTGCTGCTGGATACTGAAACCCTGTTCTCCTTTAATCAAGAAATTGGCAGTTTGTCTTTTAATATAGCATTGTCTGTGGTTCATTCATATATCTGTGAGTGAGATTATCTGGATTGTTGGTAAGCTGTTCCATTACATACAGAGCTCGGAAATCCTGCTGGGCCAAGGATTGTGCTGATCTGGAAGCAGTATTAAATGCATTGCATATATGTCTACATGGGTTCCAGGCAGAGACACTTGTACTTCTGCATCACATTTTCCAGCACTTCTAGATTTGGAAGGACATACTGCCTTGGATGCAGGCCTCTGTGGACATGATAGTCCAGCTTTCAGGCCTAAGTTTGTTCTGTGTCTTCTGTGTGGTACACAACTAAGTAAGTCCTCCCAGATCCAGAAGCACTTGCAAATGTGATGCAAAGATATTTGAGCTGGCTCGGCAGGAAATCCATCTGGATGATTCTATTTCCTGGGGATTTTCCTACCACTGCAATACCTAATGCCAACTGAATTGCACTTTATAATCCAAAAATCATCACTTGCACTTATCCATGGAACTTTAAGCTCTGCCCATTTGCCTCAGTGGGACTGATGGGAATGGATTAGAAATATGTTGAAATTAAAGACTGATGACTTAACAACAACAACAAAAAAATCAAAGGTAACTGAGAAATGTTTTTGGAATCTGGAACAGTTTAACATAGGGAGAAATATAAGTGTTGGATAAAAATTCTTTCTAGCCTGAAACTTCTGATGAGACTTATGGCACAATGAGCTGCATGTTTCATCCTAGAGGAACACTGTAAAAGTGGAAATGGATGGAAAGGTAACATGAAGGAATATAAAATAGTACATGGCATGGAACAGGGGCGTACCTTATTGTAAGTTAAGCAAAGAGAATACTCAATGAAATGGAAAGACCGCAGACAAAGAAATAGTATTATTTTGAGGTGTAGTTGGCCTCTGGCATTCATTCCCAGACAATATTACAGAATTCATGATTATCAAGATTTATAAATATTCTGTATGGATATGATACTGAGAACAGAGACTTATTTTAGGAAGGACATAGTTAGCTGCGTGGTGAGTACTGATACTAACCAATAACTCTGTAATTGTGCACTGCAGGATTTTCTAGAAGGGCTTACCACAGGATTTGAAGGGTCAAATGTTGTCTGATGTGGCAATATCCGTGGTCAAAGCCTGTTGTATTTGGCAGAGTTGCTGAAAAAGTCTTCTTAGCAACAGATTGCAAGACCAAGTTGAGCAAATAAAACACAAATGCAATGGGAGAGAATAGATAAGCCAATCCATAGCTGTGAGCCTTAGATTTCACCTTGTTTCAATAAGAAAGTGTGACATAGCTCATAAGTTTTATTTCATCCTCAGTCTCCATTTATAGTATTGATCTGAGAACAGCCAGGAACCTATGCACCTAACCCTCTCAGCTGATTGTCATTTAGGACACATTGACCTGCTAGAAATTTACTGGCCAATAAAAGAAGGAATTCCACCATTTTCATACTGCTTTTATGAATTTCTTGTTGGTCCTCAATTTTCAGCTGCTTGGCAGGACTGTTTTTAATGGGTGTATCTGTGTTGCTGCCAGGCTCTGGTGCTGTGTGAGGTAGCACTGGAGTGTGGAATGGGCAGTCTGGGAAATGGCCCCTCTCTTAGCTGATAAAGGAACCCTCCGCTTTGCTTACCTCCTCCCTCCCCCTCCCTACTGCTTAAGGATCTTGGTCTGACTCATGTCTGGCCTTTACAACATGTGGTAAGAGTTAGGAGGAGGGAAAAAAAGCAAAAAAAGGTGGGGGAAGGGTAGGATGGGAAGGTTCCACAGAATTTAATAAGACTGCTTAGAATTTATGCTAAAATCCTTCAGGGAAAGTATTCCCCTCCACACACCACCACCCCCCTTCACCCCCACCTCCCCGATGTTTTTGCAAGTTTAGAGCCAAGAAATGCAAAATTTGGGTGGAGGTGTCAGAAAAGATACGGAGGTAGGGCTTGCAGGTAGAAAAAATTGTTAAAAAGGGGTGTTAAAAAGAATACCAAGTTAGACCCTGGACTTGGTGGAAATAGTCTTAAAGCTGTTGAAGTCACAGTCCATTTTATACCAGCTGGAGGTCTATTCCTCTCCCAAACAGTGGTTGGGAAGACTGATTGAACTTGCACTTGGCTGCAATGTTGGGTAAGTGTTTAAGGAAATAAAATGGATGTTGTTGGAGCCAAAGTTGCAGAATCCATGTTTTTTCAATCCCATCCATATTTTTCAGCCCCATGGAAGATGGTTTGGAATTGTTTCTAAATGCAAGGATTTATTAAAAAGTATAGGTCAGCTGCAGAAGTTTCGGGCCTGGGTTTACTTTGTACCCAGCCTTTCCACTGCCTTGATCCAAAGTTTATGGGAGTTGGTCTCAAGTGTATTGCTAACTAGGGTCTTAATAGTATGCTTGCTAGTGTAGATCCTACAGGGAGAGTTTGTGTTTTCCCTTGAATGTCTTAAGGACACATTTGCTTGTGTTACCTCTGTGTGGGCTTTTTGGCTGCTCATGTACTAATTTGTTGACATAAGAATATAACCATCTTTTCAAGCAGCATCTGCTTGTCTTTCTTCCATGAATTCTGCATATTTTCTACTCTGTTTTTCCAAAAGCTGCTGGGCCTACATCCAGTAACCTCTCCCAAACTCTTCCAAAAAGCGTTTCCGGCAATTGCCCAACAGCCTGAATAAGGATGAGAAGAAAGGGACTTTATCTATATGAGAACGATTGTAACAGTGCAATGAATTTGACTAAAATAAGCCCTCCCTCCTCCCCCCCTCCCCCCAGCAAAACATGTGATCAGTGAGTCCACAGCAGTGAAGTTTAAAAGCAAGGCCTTGGGGTACAGTTGCAGCAGTACTATAAAATCAATTTGAAATCTTCTCACTTAAGGCTTTGATTTGTGTTTATTTACAGTACATTAGTTTCAGATGGTGCCTCTTTTTCACTGCAGAGCTGGTGAAGTGTGCCTGCATCTTACTCAAGTTATGGACAAAGACATAGCTCAACATGCCACTGAAGGTGTGTTTAAGCTAAGCTTAGCTGGCTTTTACAGGCAGGCAGCCCCAGGTGAATGCTGCTTATTGCGTTCTGCCAACTCTGCTCTGAGAGAGGTAACCCCCAGAAAAGGAGCAGTATGAACTGCTAAGGGCAGAAACTTCTTTCAAACCTTGCAGGTAGATTTGTGAGAGCCTGTCTGTCAGCATGTTACTCGTGCATGTTTCTTGATGAAACCCAACTGAACAATATATAAAGTATGTAAAGGATGAACTTGCATGCTAGCCTTGTACTTCATGGGTTGTCAATGCGGATCATCGAGCTCCTTTTGAAATGAGATCAATCTTTTCATGCAGTGCCAGATATAGCTCTTAATTGCCCTGTCGTAATGCGTTATTCCTTTGCTAATAGTTTGAGTTATTTCTTTGTTAACCTTTACACAGCCAATAACAAATTAAACATCATTATCTGAGTTTAAAATAGGCTGTAAATCTTAAAGCCCTGGTTAATACTCAGGTACTTACAACGAGGGAGCAATAAAAGGGCATTTAATGACACTCTGAAACGCAACGTGGGAAGTGTTATAAGCAAAAGAGAAGAAAACAGGGCAGTTATGAATTGTCCATGGAAAGATGAGTTTACATAAATGACTGTTCTTAAAATGTGTCTTTGAACAAAGTGGAGAGCTTTTCTAACTGTGGGCAAATAACATGGTTCCAATGCTCTAAATTGCTTTGACTTGGCAAAATTGAAGGCATATAGTAAAATTTTCAACAAAATTACTCTCTGTTCTGCAAATAACATTGACATGAGAGAAGTAGTGTTGATATGAGAGAATTGAAATTTTGGTCTATTCTCTATTATGAATATTTATTCCTCTCAGCTACCTGCACCTTTGGTTCAATACAGCCAGCTTCTGTTTTTGAAGGGTGACTTTGGTTCCGAAGCTGCCTGTTACATACATCATTTTGGCGACCTCTGCTTTTAGCATCGTGCAGGGAGGGGAATTAGGAATTATAGCTGAAGGGATATCAGAAAAATTATTTCTATTTAAAGTAGAAATATCCCACACAGTTTGAGGTATTTGTTAGACATACTTTGCTTACTTGGTCAGGATATGATACGGCATTCATATGAGGAGAGACTAAATAAAAACTCTAACTCGGAAATTACAAAGCTGATGAAGGATTGAGTAGAGTTTTATGAAATTATAAATGACCCAGAGAAAGTGAGCAGGGAATTGTTTTTAATTGCTTCTCGTTTCCTTGTAGGGTCACCCTAGCAAATTCTCATGTATGGCCTTCAAACAAATAAAAGGGAGGACTTTGGGGGTCTTGAATGTGGACTCCCATACTAATCCTAACTAGCAGACAAGCTTCTTAAGTTCTGTAACTATAGATCTCTGGAGTTTTATATCTAGCTCTCTGTACTTCTGTTTGCTCATGTGTATAATGAGGCCTATATTTGGTAAAACTACATGTATTATTGTGAATGTTAAATTAATTATCTGTGAGCTGATTTATAGGTGAATGTAGGAGACTGCAAATACTCATTATTAATCAACTGATTTGTAAAGGATCCTTTCTGTGTACTTCATTTCTATCCACGCATGAACCGTTTGGGCCTATAATCAAAAGGAGGGCTTAAGCCGTAAAATTCAGATTGGGCTACAATGTTCTTCTTTGTTCTAGATACTCAGGCTTGGAATTCTGGTTGATATCTATCTCAGTGCCTCACTTCTGCTTCTCTCCAATATGGTAGATGTCTTGTGAGAAGTGCTAATTTAGGTGGCACTTTTCCATTATGTATGGGAAGAACTCGGATGCTGAGAAGACTGTTTAGAGCCCCAAATCTCATCTTGTCACATTTAGAATATATAAAGATAGGAAACACTTATTTGGGGAACTGATTTTGTTTAGCTCAGTTCTGTAAAGCAAGATTTGCTAAATTTTTACTGAATATGGCTGATTAGATTTACTCTTGGTACCTTTCATAGCTTGTGTCCTGTCAACCTGCCTTCCTTTTTCTTCTGAGAACTGATAAATCTTTGTTAACTGTATAGTGCGTTCTTTGTTTTCCAGCTCACTATGCATGTATAACCAAACCAGCACACAGTCAAATAATTGCCACAGACCTTGAACTTCTTAGACAAAACTGGCATTGTGGTTTTTTTGTTGTTGTTTTTGTAATAAAAATGTGATGTAGTTGTGTATTCTAAACCTAGCAATGTGTGACCTAAACGCTCTGTATTCACATTACCTGTGAGAGATAACAAGGTTAGAAGCAAACGGGCATAGTCAAGTTCTGTGGTTCTGACTAGACACAGGGACTATGGATTTGTGGGGGCTGGAAGTCACGGAGTAGAAGGGAGGAAACTGGGGGTTTGTGCCAAAGTATGTCATCAGAGTTCTGACCTGTGATGTTAAAACATGTCTTTATATATAATCTTTAGAGAAATGTTACCTTGATAACCGTTGAAAAGAACTTATCTGCAGATAGATTTTGTACTGCCTATAGCACGCAGCACATTATAGTCTTGTAAGGATGATAAGATGTAGTGGTAGGAGACCTTGCTGTATCCACAACTACTCTGCACTGGTGAGACTTCCTTCCTTTTTCTGTTCTGTTCTTTCACCATCATACAGGGGAGAAAATTATCTCCTTTATAGGTGACTGAAATCTTCATGCATTTTAAAGCATGGCTGTCTACTCTCCTTCATCTAGCAGTAACTATGCCAGTTTTCTGGACTTCTGCAAAGATATCTCTTAGTTCTGAATAAGCAGGCGTGGGGTGTGTGGCTTCATGTTGCAAGCACAGTGACTCAAGGCATCCAAAACGCACCTTACTCCCTGTGTATGTGATGTGCACCCTGATGTGTGTGTGGGACATCTGATTTGGATCACATCTGCACGTGTAGTAGGTCCAATGCAGATGAGTGCATGGGGGCTGCTTTTGACCTGTGAGTGTTGACAGGTGCGATACAGCGCTCTTCTCCGTTTGGGTGGAAGGCTGTCTGTAAAGGTGTAGTGTTACATGGGACTGGGATGTAAATGTTGGATGTGGGCTAAAAATTTCAATGCTTTCAGATTAGAAGATGGCAGGAAAAAATGATGGTGATGAGTTTGGAGGGCGTTACCCCTTTGGTGTTGAGAGAAGAATTCCCTCTCAGATGTGCTAATAATTTGATGCTTGCAACTGCACACATTCCTCTTCTCCTTTCCCCTGCTACCCTGCAAAAAAATAAGAGACCACAGAAACTACATATAAAACATTAATTGGTATGCATAAATGCAGTAACGGTTGCATTAGAACTAAGTAACATATTGCTGGTAGACTCAGAATGACGAGAGGTCAATAGAGGTAGCCTTGTTGTGAGACAGTATATTTGTCTGGCTGCGGCCTCTCTTGCACCCGACTTGGCAATAAACAAGGACCGATGTTCATCTGTTTTTCCTCAGCATTACATTCACTTCACTAAGGTTGGGAGCAAGAGGGTTAACAGACATTTAGCTATATCCTTGGGATTGCAGAGTGAGTGTGTGTGTGTGTATGTACACCCACTAAATTTTTAACTTGTTTGGAGCACGATCCCTTAAAAATCCAGCCAGTCAGCAAAGTCTTTTGGTCTTGTCTTCATTGTGCCTCAGGGGTGGGGACCTGGAGCATGGCCTTTTCTGTGCTGGGAGGCTCACAGTTCCCATCATCTCTAACCCTGCTTATCCAAAGGAACTTGGTTTCCCCTGAGATGGTGGATAAGTGGGATTTATACTTTTATATGAGCTGGCCTGGTAGAGAGTTTTCAGTGGAATATAATGAGAGAGTCTGTCCAAGTTGGGGATGGAAGGCTGTGTGAGGAAGAAACCATTTCTAGCTCAGTATATTTCTTGGAGTTTTAAATTATTTTTACCTTTACAATTGTAATTTGTCTGTCTTGGGGAGTCAAGTCTGTCCTCCTGCAACCCAACATAACCCAATAAAAAGATGAGTTTCCTTCCCGCAGCACAGAAGTAATTTGGTTGGGGGCTCAGAAATTTTCTTGCCTAGGGGACAAACCCATTCACAGGTGGAGAACTGGACTGCAGAAGATGTTAAAGAAAGCAAGCACAGACTTTCATTCATTTTTAAAAAATACATATGAATATATTCATATATTACAACAACAAAATGTTGTTGCTTGTTACTCTTGATTACTTGTGTTTCATTAGTATTGAGAAAGACAGCTGCGATTAGGATTAGGCTTCTGAGGATCTGAAGCACAGCTATGGGTTTGATTCACTTGGCCATGCTAGTACTCTGTAGTAGAGCTGAGAATGGAACCTGGCATTTCTGAGTTGTAGTATTTTGTCTTAACCATCTCACTGTGGCATCTTTTCCCTTGTAATTCATCCTAATGATAGCAGCTGTAAATTAGAATGATGTTGTCTAAGCCTATTTCCTACAGTAGAACTGTGGCGCTGGTGAACTGTAAGCCAAATTATTAGTGGTGTCTGTATACAGCCCTCAAAGCTGAATTCTGCATCTTTTCTTCAGTAAATTCCTGAATCAGAGATCAGACACAATTATGCCTGTCACATTTCCAGGGTTTGCATGCTCGCTTGCCTGTTGAGTTTGTACTGCAAAAGAGAAAAAAAACCAACCCACCAGCTCACACCCCAGTCCCTAATGGGGTGGTGGTGGCTGGCTTGGTGGAAGGCAGGTTTCAAGTAGTTTGGTTTTTTCATGTGTTTCCAGGGAACCACAGTGTGTTAAGCCCTATATTATTTTTATTGTATGCTGAAAATATAATACTGTGGCATTACAATACCGTGATGGTTTGTTTTGGAAGGGGAATTGTTGGCCCCGGTGTCCTAGCCAGATCCCAGTTTAGGAACTGGGTCATTGCATTTTCCTACCTATGATTCCTTATGAGGTTATTGAATAACATCTGTCCTCTGTGCTATGACCTAACCGGGTTTAAATACCTTCCACCCCATATGTGATTACATTTCTATAGGAGGCAAGTAACTCCTACTTCTGCTTGCACTACTTGAAGATATTCCTTCACCCCTATTTTCTTAAAAATCTGTGAAGATGAAATATACTGCAGTGATGCAAGCTATTATGCACTGAGGTTGGCTTGTGTAGAGGAGTATTGTTTTTCTTCTGTTTTCTGCTGTTGAGGATGGGTGGCTCTTGCTATCACCAGTCTAAGCCAAAGATGAGAAAAATGTGGGGAGAGGCCAGATCCTGGAGATTCTTAATGCTGAGCTGTAGGCAGCTCTTCTGACCTCCTGTGTCTCAATAGTAAACATTAGTTGGATTGTGCCTACAGACAGGATTTTTATTGATTTTTTTTTTTAAAGGTGCTTGTTTAGCTTTTTAACTGTTTAACACCTGTTATCTTTTATTGCAACTTAAATTAGAAATATTTGTAAAAGAAAGAAAAAAAGATGAGCTGCTTGTTTTTGAGTCTGGCACAGTCTAATAATGTGGCGTTTATGTTTTACTTAGAACAAAACCTACATAGGAACTTGATGGTAAAAGTGTGGTGGACCTTAATTCCACTGTATTGCAGTGGTACAGAGATAAGTGAAGACGGCCTGAAAATCTGAGCGCTACACTTAATGGGCCAGAAGCCTCTGTGAAGTAGCCTTTAGCACAGCTTCTCAATGCTATTTGACTCAGTTATTTATTTTTTACTTGAAGGGACTTTGGAAAGTTTGTGGTGCACCGGGGGCAGCAGGACGTCAAGGAGGTGGACTCCGGGCATCATTAAAGGTGTCAAAGGTCGGCGATCTCAAAATTGACACACTTGACCCATTTCCTTGCCACGCTGGACCTTGAGTCTGGAGTGAGTTCCCCTGGGGACAGCGCAGTGGGTTTGAAGCTGAATCTTCAACCCTTTCTTCCCATGAGGTGTATAATTCGATATTTATAGCCTTTCTCTCCAACAAGGTCTATGGCACCTCAGGGACCCATTCGGTAAAGAATGCTGATTCCCTTTATGAATTTTTGATGGGGGAGGAGGAGCAAGGGAGGCCACAAGGGGAACTTGTGAAATGTTAATATTTTTTTCTTTTTAACAATGTTATGAACAGCCCCTCTGATTGTGTTTGCTAGGATAAAGTTGTCTGAATTTTCCTTCTCCTCCCTTGCCCCATTCTCGCCTGCAAAGCAAGAAGACAGAAACTAACATCTTCCACTCCACAACTTCTCGGTAATGCACAGATTTTTCAGCTGCTGTCCTCCTCCAAAAATAAAGATGATCAGTAAACAAGATATTTTCCTTGAATATGGTCTAAATGAGCCTCCTTTGTTCTTTATTTTGGTGGTCTATGGGGGTGGCACTCCTGGGACTGGGAGTGTCTGACTGTATTTCAGTGCAGAGGAGGAAATGAGGGGTTTGCTTTTACTTAGCGTGTATGCATGCACAGTACTCATAGTTGTAATTTTTCTTCCTCCCATCATACACACAAACGAATGTACACCCCTGCCTTCTTTTTGCAGGTGAAATGTTCACCAGTGTGACTTTAATCACAGTTTTCATCACAGAGGGTGTTTTGGGTTGGGTTTTTTTGGTTAGTTTTGGTTTGGTGGTTTTTTTTTTTTTTTGTTTGGTTTTTTTTTTTTTTTAAACATAATTTAAACAAAGGTTTGCATAAGCAAATCTGATTTTGTGCCCTTTCCTGCTGGTTTTGGATTTGGATTTATTTATAGTTTTCTTTTGCTTTGGGTAATGTATGGTCCATCCTGTAATAAAGTAAGAGGAACCACTGATGCTTAGTTTTTGTAAGAGAACATCAGTCAAGGGTCAAACGAGGCAAATGTACCCAAGTTTTCATCAGTAAGAAAGGTCAGGGTTAGATCTGGTGAAAGAAGGGAAATGGTAATACAAGTGCTCAGATGGTGATTTTTGGGGAGGGAAAAATATCTTTGATTTTTAGAAGAAAAGACACGCTGAAAAGCGTGTGCGTCAGAGAGATGGTTTGATAAGATTTTTCACAGGTGGCATATTCTTGTTGAGGCAGGGAGCTGATGAAATAAATGTTGTATTCCTGACTCTGTGACCAGCCTGCTAGACTGACTGGCCAGGACACCTTTCACCCTTTCATGTCTCTCTCACCTATTGAGATTTTCAGAGCATCTGTGGTTAAGTGCCCAGCCCAGTAAGCTTCCTGGCTTTGACTGGGACCTCCTGCTGCTTATGCATTACAAACAGTAATAATATAGCCACAGGGTGTCCTGTGGTTAGGTGAAGTCAGTGGGGTTTGGACTGTAACCTTCAGGCCAAATATTGATGCACTCCTTTTACTACTGTGAAAATAAGTATCCATGATATATGGCAACGCGAGATGCAGGGCCGGGCCCAAGTTTTAGTAACCTCCCGCAGGCACACCAGCATCCCCTTTGCTCTCTGTGTGAGGCTGCGCGAACACTGGACATACTATGCCTCTGTCACATACCTCCTTCAGTCATTTGAGCTTAGGCTGTAAGGCCAGGGTTTGTTCCACATTCAGAAGTCAGGGTTTTTAGCTTTGAGGGCAGTTTGTGTTCTATAAGTAATGTTTCCACCTCTCCCTTCGTGTTCTGAGGGGAGGGTGTCAGACAGGACAGTTTGTATGATGCTTTTTTGGATGCAGCATGTTGGTAGGTAGACCTGTTTTCTTAGCTGAAAAACACAGTTAGCCTGTGAAGCTTGTTGGTGTGTGGTGTTTACTGGGGCTAAGCACTTTGTACTACACAAAATTTCTTCTCTTCATGGCAGAATTCAAATGTTAGATCAAATAAAAAGAATAAAGAAACCCTCACCTACCTCTTTGGACAGGGCTACTGATATAGCTGGCTGGTCATTCTGGTTTAATTAGTGCTCTGCTTTCACTCATGTTCCACCTCTTCCTACCTTGAAGTAGGGTTTTCTGCTTGCTTTAAAGTCTTATTTGAATGTTCTCATCTGAATCTGTCCCCAGAAACCTTAGCCACTTGTTTCCTCCTTTAATGAGAATAAGACTTGCTCTCTATGAGCTGTGAAGCTTCTAAAATGATGTAAAATGATGTTGCAAAGCCCTCTGTCAAAAGCTTTGCATAGTATGATGAGTTGAGTCTCCTTTCCAGTGCAAGGTGATGCAGGCATTGTTATGATTAGTCAGATAACTCCAAATGCCAGTAGGGGATTGAGATTTTGAGACTATTAAGGGCTTTTTACTTCGGATGGGGAAGGTAATAAATCTAACATCTGTAATGCGTTGTGCTTTTCCTATTGATTGACTCATAAAAAAATATTTGTGAAAACAGAGGCAATTACTAACTTAGCCTTGATCCTGGAGATGCTGAAAACACGTGCTTAACTTTGCTCTCATGAGTAGTCCTGGGAAGTAAGCCAGTGCCTGTAGTTTTGGGGTCTTATTGCTGAACTGTTAGATCAGGAAAGTGGAAATCAGAACTCTCAGTGTTCTGCATTGCTCTGAGGGGTGTGCATTGACTAGAAGTGAGATGAAGAAAAGGACATCAGGGAATAGATGAGGTCTGCCCTGTTTGTGACTTGAGAGGAGGGAAAAAAAAAATAGGCCTGGATTTTTGCCTTATATTTTCCCATCTGTTCAATAAGGATTAAGATACTTTCTCTGCCTCCCATCAGGGTGTAAAACTTAATGGATTAGATTGGCTGCTTTTTGATTCCACCTGTTAGGTGCTATATTATCAAGCTTGTTAGATGTTATATTCTCCAGCAGTTCCTTTCTGTATAATCTTTATCCTCATTGCGTTTTGCAAAGTCAGTCAAACTTTTCTTTTTCGAGTTTGTTTTCTCTTCTCAGACTGGTCTTACAGAATTTGACTTTGTTCCAACATTTGCCTTCTCTTACCCAATCCTCAAATATTCCTCTGTTGTCTTGTCTCTTATATATGCTCACTGTTTCCCTGCGTGGTCAACACTATCATAGCTTTGTACGCCTATGGCAATAGCCTTGCAAGGTAAATTTGACTGTCTTTTATTCCGATGATGATGTCAGATTCTCTTCCAAGAAGTTTTAGTGCTCCATTACCTTAAAGAATCACAGGCTTAAGGTCAATCTTAATTTCTTGTTTCTTGATAACTGTGGGTGGCATCCTTCACCTGGTAATTTGTGCCCATGCCTTGATACCACCTTCAGCTTTTCTCCTTTCATCTCTCTTAATTTTTGTTTTGCCTTTTCCTGCTATTGTCTCACTGTCTTTGTAGATCTCTGTTTAAAGCAGACCCTTTTCTTCTCTGGTTTGAGACTTGGTCATTTCGTACATGGGTTACTACAACTTCCTGCCTTCCCCAATCAAGTAAAAACCATTCCCATCATCACAACTTTACTCTGCATTCCTCTGGGTTTGAAAACTGTTTGTGGTTTCATATGACCCTTGTGAATTCCTGATCCATTTTATCATGCCCTTTTGCTGCACCAAAACCTATTTCTTACCTCTTTACTGTTGTTGTTCATTCCAGCAGTCTTCATGAGTTTTTTTTCTTGTTTCCTGTTCCCAATTTGTTAAACACCTTTGGGAACTTAGAGAAGATCTCCCAGTTTTTTCTATCAAAATAACCTTTAACACTAACTTTCGTGATGAGCCATGTTGCCATCTTGATACTGTATTGGTTGACTTAGTTCCTGCGTCTGTCTTCTTCAGTGCGTTAGCTTATGAGTTTGCATAGTAAACCCTATGGACAACCAGTGTTTGTGCAGCATATTGCCAAGCATGCTTAAATTTCTGCCAGTGCTTTGCAAATATTTGCAAAGGGTTGCTTTACATTGAAATCTTGTTGGGAACAGTCTATGGATGTAGAAAGCTTTTAGTATTAGCAGGTATAGGGACAACAACTTTCCTGCCTAATAAAAACAGCTGAATATAAAAGCCTTCACACAAATGTGTTAAAAGGAGGCTGTTAGGACCTCTTAAATAAAACATCCAATATAATTAAAGTGAAGTAGGCTATTAAAAACATACATTCCCATCATGATGAAAGTAGGCTAATACAAACATTGATAAAACCCCCACCATTACAAAAGTAGACACAGTTCAACAAACACCTATATAAACCTCCCCATCATAATAAATGTGAATTAGACAGCAAACATTTAACAGAAGCCTTGTTCACCATAATAAAAGCAAATTAGCCGGGCAAATACCACAGGCATCTGTCAGTAGAATCCCTGATCTATTTTGAGTAACTTGGAGCATCTTGGTTCCCACCAGCCATCTTGACACGCGGCTGCACTGTAAATTGCTTAGGGAAAAAGCCAGGCATTTAGCAGTCGTAAAAGGAAAGACTGCCTGCTGCTGCTTGAAAGGATTGCTGCTTTTACGTTTTATTTCAGTGGTCCTGCAGCAGGCCTGCAGACCTGACTCTTGTTTAGCTTCAGGCAAACGTGTCTCAGTTTTTCTGGCACGTCTGTCTGTCTCTCTATCAAATGTTCCCTTCACAGAGAGAGGGAAGATTCGTGCATCCGTAACTATTCACTCTGGTTTCCATGGTGTGACAAGAGTTCAGTGACAGACACTTCCGATGACTCTGGGGCTGAGGCTGACCTGCCCGCTAGCCTGTGATGACTGGCTTTGCTGCTGCATGGGGTTCGTGGTGCTTTGCTACTTCAAAGTGACAATGGGTCAAAGTCATTTTTCTGAAGTGACTAGGAAGAGGACAGGTAAATGGGCATGAGAGTAGAGGCAGATTAACTCTTGGTTTTTCTCTTCTTCTGGTCATTATACCAGCATTGCTTTCTTCTTAACTGATCACAGAGCTCATGGGGGTAAAGTGCCACAAGTGTTTCTCATGCAGAAATGCTCACAGAGGCTAGGTCCTTGACAACTCCCAAATGAGGATGACATTTGGTTTCCAAAGCAAGACGTGAACTAAAATTTCCCATTGCTATACTGACACTTAGGAAACCCTCTGCATTCTTAGCAAAGCTGATAGCAAAGTACTCGTCAAATTCAGCAGCAACACAGCTGATCTTTACGTTTTTGATGCTAGGCTCTGATCCTTGCTACCTAGCTATAGCTCCTGTTTGGTTTAGCGGCAAGGAGGCACGATGTGTGTGTTACCGCAGTGAAGCCAGACACCTGCCTGATTCCCTAGCCATTCATATAGGATTTGTGTAGCATCTACAGCCTTTTGTTCTATATGAATAATAACCTACTATATCTGCTTAAGCTGATAAGCTCTTTGTTGTTAAAAATGCTGGTAGCAAGAGAGGAAAGCACCCCCAGGTATTGTTATACCAGTATCTATTTATTGTATTAATTCATTATAGGAAGGCATTGAAATCTAGTGTTTGTCAGAGGCTGATACTTGTTCTGGTGGGACCGATAATTTTATCTGGTGTGGAAGAGGGAAAGAAGAGTGAACATCTGAAGTTAAAACTTAATGCTTAAGTGGCCTGCTGTCAATTCTGTACTTTGTCATAAGCTTCCTCAGTGACTTGGGGTTACTCACTTCACTGCCACAAGCCTTAGTTTTCCTGTCTATGAAATGGTTATTACAGTACTTTTCTTACAACTAGTAAATCCAACTAGTCTGGGTTGCTGAGATTCAGTGCTGATAGTGTTTCACGTATGGATTGGCAAGAAAGATCTTAAATGGACTGAAAGTTGATTGTTTAGTATGTACAAACATTTTCCGTTGTTTGTTTTGAAGATGGTTATATGGCTGAAATGTTGATCCTGCTCTATTGGGCAATTATTTCTGAGGAGCTATTACTGTTTTCGAGCTAATCTCTTTCCAGCTTACCTTCTTGTTAGTAAACAGAAAGTACCAACTGCCGATGGTGGTTATCAGTGAGTTACTGCTCTCGGTTATTTTGTTCAACTCCAGCTTTGGAAATGCCTCTTTTCTCTATTCCCTAATTGGATATCAGTCAGAAAACAACCCAGTCCTGGGAACATGAGATTTTAATGTGCAATGAATAAGTACCTTGAGACTGAAGCCTGTCACTAGAACTCATCTGGAATTGCTTACCACAGGGTAAATTTACTAGAAGCTGCGGCTTAATACTGGAGTTTAAAAGGTGGCACCTAAAGAAATCCTCTTAATGTCTCAACAAGCTGATGTTGACAAGTCCGTTGCATTAAGGACTTATGGCAAAGTCCAAATCCTTACTCAGTGTGTTAGACAAATAATTATAGAGAATTTTCATCTTGATACTTTGCTCTGAAGTATCCATTCATAAAATATTTACAGTAGCTGCAGAGAATGCAACAACCATTTTTGTTTTTTTGTTCTTTTCTTTTTCTTCTCTCTTCTTGGAACCATGATTCTTATTACTGTAGAATTGTAAGAATAAAAATCAGGCTTTACATTTTTAGCAAAGACACTTTGAAGGTGAAATTGATTTATATTTTTTTCCCTGTAAACTTCTGTCTTTTTTTTTTTTAAATATACAAAGCCTGGAAATTTCAAGCACTGGAAACCATATAAGAATAACTAATAAATGCAAGAAAATATGGGGAATCATACCCAAATAATAGCCGTGTTCAGCTGAAGTAGACTGTATGTTTTTGCAGCTAACTCCCACTTTATGTCATTTTCCTAAGTCTCTTGCCCAGAATATTATGAGTGCTTCTAAAGATGTCAAATAGCCATTCAGCATCTATTGGGGCCTACAAACCTTTATGGAAGTCAGAAAGCTTAGCACTTGAATAGTGTTTAATAGCAGTCAGTGATGGGAGATTGCCAAATTGGCTAAATTATACCGATTTTGATTCTGAAGTGGGGAAATAACATGGAAAAACTGCATGTGGTTTTTAAGAACTATATTCAATAATGATTTAACAATTTTAACCACATCCTATTTAAAAAAATAATTTATTTTTATGAAACACATAATGCAATGTGATTTATCTTATGAGGAGTTTACTTGTTAGAATCAGAAAGAACAAGTTTGGTCCTGGTTGATATTGATTTAAGTATTATTTAAAAATCTTGTAAAGATTTAAGCCAGAAGCATCAATTCATTTTTTGCATTTAAATTTTTACTTTTCATTGGTAGCTATGTAAACTCTGAAAAACATTAATGAGAAACCATTATTATTTAAATACAAATCTATGGCTTGCTGGTATTTTTAAAATATACATTATTTTTGTATGGTGCCAATTTGGGGGGGGGGGGGTGTGGTTTTTTTTTTTTAAAGTAACATGATGTAAGGCAGTTAGCAAATGCTTGAGGTTCTTTTTAATTCTTTTGGAAATTACTTTGGAAAAAACTATCAACATGTCAGAATTACTATTTGGGTAAATATAAAAACATGCATGTGCACTGGGTGCCTCTTCTCAGTCAGTTACTTTGCATAAACAGTTTAAAGATCTTTCAGACGGAGATGGGTTGGATGGAATATTTAAAACATGATTTAATTAGTAAGTGAACATACTGAATGAACACGCAAATACATTTGCTAGAGAATAGAAACAGCGATTTTGATATGGATTCTTAGTTAAAGTATACAAACAATTTATTGTGAAAAAAGGTGGAAAGATTGCTCTTCTACCTATTTGGTTAAATCATTATTTCTTTTAGAGCAAGTAAATTTCCTGCCTAATTTATCAAGCAAACACTGTTAGTTTTTAGCTGGAAATATGCGATTCAACACGAATAATAATGTTGGTTTGGGTGGTATGTATTTTTCATAGAATCATAGACTAATTTAACTATTGCTGAATTTTCAAAACATTAGCTTCTTTGTTCTAGGTGCTTCCTGAATGGTCCAGAAAAAAGGCAGTTCCTGTCCCAAAGTACTTACAAGAGTTTCTAATTTTACATGGTATAAAGTATAAGAAATTTAGAAATTCTCCCCATCGTCTGCTTTCATGGGTGCCAAGGAGCAGTTTGGGATGGAGTTACTTTCAGCTGGAGATTGGTAGAAACTTTTATTTGTATTTTTTGCTGGATGTGGGTCATGACTTAAAAGAATTAAACCACTAAAATCTAAAAGAAACAGACTATCTCAGATTAATCTTTTGCCTCTGGATTTCTCATTCCTAGTGGCAGTGGTAGTGGCTATTTCTCTACCCCAGTGTCAGCTTGGTAACGAGGGGGGAGGCACAGCCAGTAGCTTGATTGTTCTGGATGAACTATCAGCGATCCATTGGGAATACTGGTACCTTGACCTCTCTGACCCTCAAAGTGCTGAGTGTGGAAAATGTGAAGTCTCCATGGACCTCGATATGCGCAAGATGTCAGAAAAATGCAGTTCTTGGAAAACTGTACCTTTTTTTAAGGTTGCATCGTTGTGCTAACATTACAAGTTTTCCTTCTTTTTGTTTTGTTTTGTCCCTAAAAGCATGTTTTCCTTTTTTTTTCATCCCTTCAGTAATGTTCACATTTTTATTGCGTTTAGGGCGTTCGCAATTGTCTCAAGAGAAGAAAAATGTAATAGAGGATTTTAAACATAGTTACATTGCAAAATTGTATTCTGTTTCTTCTTCTGCCTCCACCATGGAGCTGGGATCTCTTTTAATAATGTCTTCCCCACATTTAGCCAAAATCTCTGCTGAACTTGAGTAAACTTCCTACAGCTCCTTTTGGACTCATTAAGGGCCAAGCTATATTTCAATTTTGATATTTGGGTGTTTCCTTGGCAACAGTTTTTTAATTTGGACACATATAAGGTTATGGATCATACACTTGCTTCTCTGAATTCCCAAGTATTGTTCAGAGTAGTAGAGCACAGCCTGAGACCGTATAATAACAAATCTGATTGCAGACTAGCTGTTTGTGACTGATGTTGCAATTTAGGATTTATAAGCATTTCCAGATTTTTTTGCCAATATCCAGAAATGTGTATGGTGAGCATACAACTTGCAGAAAGTTTAGTCAACAGTTTAAGATTTCAGTTAGTGAGCCAAGATTTTTTTAAAGATTTTTTTTTCCCCTCCTCTTTTGAGGACAGAAGAGTATATTGGATTTAAAGTTTTAGACAGTGTGCCTCTTCAGGGTTTAGTGGTGGTTTGGTTTTTTGTTTTTTCTATAATAGCCATTCATACTCTCAACACCTCTGCCCTTTCTCTTAGTGCACTGCATGTGTATTCTATACTGATTTCAAATGTGATGTATAATGCTGTGTATGGACTTAGGAGTTGAGAATAAAAGTTCATCTTAGGCTTGCTTGAATAAATTATTTTTTCATTGCGTATGCTTTGGGTTTCTGTACCTTGAAGGAAAAAAACCCAGACTTTTAAGAGGAACTGAGACTGGATTTTTAAGGAGTCTAAATGATTTGCTGTTGCAAAGGAGAACCTTATCTCAGTATAGATGCTGAGATAGCAGCATAGTGTAGTCATTGTACGGTATTTGCTAAACTATTAGTAACATTCCCTAGTTCTTGATGTGATTTCATTAGTGGATCTTGGACTATCTTATAGAGGAGGTACAGTAGTTTTTTAATTTGAATGATTTTGACATGGATGGTGGGGTTTTGTTGTTTGTTTTTTTTTTTTTTAAGATCCTACACTTAATGAGGTGTAATCATTTAGACATGCCAAAAAAATTTCTTAATTAACTGAAGAAATCGACAGATATAACTAATATAGTTTAAAAAATACATTCTCTCTTTACCATGGTCACTTCATACTCTTCTGAAAGTTTAAATCACAACTGCTTCTGTTTTTCAGCCACTTCACTATTGTCAAAGCAATGTAATGAGGCCCTAACATAAAGAAAAACTTGGGCTTATGCTCCATTATAAAAATAACATCGTATATATTCAGTATTTTATCAAAGGAGTCTTAAAAAAGGTATTTGAATTTTTCATTCCTGCAGACTAAATCCTTATTTACCTAAGAGACCAAACATCTTCATCGGTGGTTTTCTGGTCTTCTAGGTAAATAATGAACCCTTTACAGAACTGCTTAGTTAACATGCTTACCCTAGGTACAGTGTTGGTCCCTGGCATAAATTATGTGTTTTATGAAGCTGGTAAGAATTAAGTACACAAACCAACATTTAAATAATATAAGTAGGGTTGTGTGTGTGTACTTGCACTTCCATCTGCGTACAAGTGGGCTTGATCCTAAAGATGAAAAGTTCTGGCAGGCGTTATTTATAGCTCATACCATTTTGTCTTTGCCTTTTATTTTTCATAAGAGCCAGAATTTGTTAGTATCAGCCTTAACTTCCAATTTCCTGGGTTTTGTCAGCTTAAGCCAGACACTTAACCTTACTCAAAAACATTTTCCTTTATTTAACTTTTTTTTCAGGTTTTGTTGAGGCAGAAATGTTATGAAAAATTGAAAAAAAGACTTGGCTCAAACAATATTGAAGACCAAAGTTATTTTTCAATTTCTTGAAACAAAGGGAAGGTGAAAAATGCTGATTTTTTTACCACTTCTCCCCCAGAGAAAAAGGGGAAGGTGGGTAAGGAAAATGGGTTGTCTGTGTTTATGACTTTGCAAATATAATTCTAAAATCCAGATGTATAATTAAAGTCAGTGAGTCAGAAAACTGTAAATATTACAGCAGACTTCACCAGCATGAAATGTGTATATCTCTTGGCTTAGAGGTAGTAACAAATAGAAGATGAGGGGTTTTTTGGTTCATGAACCTTCAGCAAGTGTGACATACATTAACTTACCAATTTTAGTGAGTGATTTAAAATGCTAACTACCATTTGCCTGCAGTAATTTTTCCTGTAAACTACTCCTTCTGGACTTTCCTACAATATCATTCAGGGTTCATAAATCAATATCCAGAACCACTAGTGTGTTGCTTGCATCTTGCCTCTGGATGTTCCTAGAGGTTTTCTGTCGAGAACCCGTTCATTGTGTGTACGCAAGTGAGATTCCCCCCCACCCCACCCCAGCCCCTTTCCTGCCTTACACCCCAAGTGGATGCAACCGGTAAGTCACTGGTTCTAAACCTTTACAGATCATTGTTACGAGTACAGTTTAGCTGCAGTATTTGAGGAGAGGTTCCTATCACGTTTCAGCAAATACAGTTAAAGTTGTAGAAATGGTTAGTCCTCAGAGATACTGTAAGTTGAATCAGTTGTGGGCATGGAGTGGCTTTTATACCACTAGAGCTTCCTCTTGCTGATGAGGGCCAGTGTGTGTTGGTGAAACAGAATGCCTAATTATATCTGTGCTGCAACTGTTAGCAGCTCTCTCAACAAAGAAAGGGAAGGCCAGCCATTAGGACAGCATGAAATAAACAGCTTTGGGTTCAGTTGCATTTTGTTGTAGACTGTTTTTGTGACTGTGGATATCTGCGATATCTAAGAATGCGTGTAGAGTCTAGAAAGCTTTTAAAAAACAGCTAAATAAGCTGGGCTAGAAAAGCTGAGCCTTTGCCTTGCTGCACCTCAGTTTCCCACATATGGGTAAGAGTAATAGCATTTCTCTACTTGTAATGGAGAAATTCAAAGATTGGTGCAGTTAAATACTGAAGAGAAATGGAGATTTTTATCTTTTTTTAATTAATGGTATTTTTTCCACTGCAGCACTAACAACGCTTAATTCTGGTTGGAAGGGTTGTGTCAGTGGGGACTGTTCTCTCCTGAGTTTGCAGGATGCATGGCACATCAGAATCCTGGTCTGTGATGAGGAGTCTAGGGATTTTTCAAGCCACAAACTCAGATGGGCCAAAAAAATTGCCCCCACAACCTTTACCAAGAATAGAAGTGGTTCAAAAGCATTCCCTATTTGAGCACTGTGTCCTTTCTACCAGAGGTGTGAAACTGTGGGAGAACTGACCCATGAGCAGTTCTGTTTGTTGTGGGCTATTTTATTAGGGAAAGAAAAGCAACTCTCCCAGTTTGCAGGTCTGAGGAGAGCTTAATTAAACTTATTTTCTGTTACTTAAAATACGCCTACACCTGCTTCTGTGGTGCTTTGAGAGGCTCCTGTTCCCAGAAGGCTGGGGCAGATGGGGAGAAATGAGAGTCATATTGCAATTTTTTTTTTTTTTTTTTTTTCATCCAGGCTTGTGAGTCTTGGGCTTGTATGTTTGGATTCAAACGTATGCATGGTGGAAAGAAAAATGGAATTTAGGTGACTTTCATGGGGAAAATTCCCAAATAGTGGAAAATTCTGCATATATTTTAAAAAATTATTTTTTTTATTCAAAAAACTTGAGAAATTTTCAAAATACAGTGTTTATAATTTGGTTATTAAACAATTATTTTTGCTTCCTATTTTCCTATTCTGGAATTTTTTATATAGAAAATTGAGGTTAGGGAAGAAGACAGGAAAAGGAATAAAAAAGGAACAAAATACTGTCTGTCTTACTCTTGGCCAAACGTGGGAAAAATTTGGGAGAGAAAACACCCTTAATGAAAAGTTTCATTCAAGGGTGTTTTCTATTAAGCAAGTGGTTTAAAAAACCCCAAAACTTTCACCAGCTCTGATTTTAAGAGAAGTTATTCCTTGTACAGCCCAATCTTCTGGCTGAATTTTCAGTGTCATGTTGCAACATAATAAGCATTGAATAATAAATAAATTGTATACTACGCATGATTATATGTTACGTTTACATTCCACCTGTAATAAAAATAGTATGATGACCAAAGAATGAAATTAAATGAGAAAAATGGAATGTTGAAATATTGCCCTTAAAATTAATCGTTGTCCATGAAACACTGCAGTTTTGATTAAACAGGGTTTCCTATAGGATTCTCGTTTCTCTTCAACTTGATGTGCAAGCTAGCTGAAGAGGCAGGGCGTTTAACACTCCGCTTCCCTTTACCCTACATGTCTTGCAAGTGCTCCAGGTAGCCAGTACCAGAACTGTTCTGGTTTTTGAGCATTTGCACACTCTTCAGATAGAAGCTGAAACCGAGAGAAGGCACAAACGAGTGTTTGATTGGGTCTAGCGAGTATTTGGAGCAGATTATTGAAGCCACCTGGTGCGACGCTGAGGTATTGCACCGATGTGATCCTAATCGTTAGCATCCAGGTGACCATCAGGAAAACCTGCTTTTTCAACTGAAATGCTATTTGAGGGCTCGAGGAAAGGACTGCTGTTGGTCTGCTCTTCCCATTCCTTGTTTGTGTAGGTAGAGGGGTGGGACAAGGAATAAAGTTTTGATGTCACTCCCCAGGGTCTTGGTTGACACCAGGAAGGAAAAAGGTGGTGTCAGGAAAAGGATTAGAACCGCCTGGTTTCCCAGAGGAGCTGCAGGTGAGGAGAAACTCGTTTGGGACCGTCTTGGATGCATGGCTCAATCAGAGTGGGCACAGTCCCTTAAGCGAGGGGGTTGGTAAACTGCCATACCAGTGCCCAGGGAGCAGCTGCATTGACTTGGATGAAGTCCTCTTATCTGTAGCAAGTGGTTGCGTTAGCATTCCCCACAATAAACATTTAATTACTATAAAAGGTTATTAACGTGAGTAGTTCCATTTAAAACTGGTGGGGACATACCAAATGCTGGCTTGGTGCAAAATATTTGCAAGACAGGGTCCTAATATTAACTTGTATAGCTGATTCCCGTACTGTCTCTTTAAGGCAAATGTTGCTGTTTCTCGGGGGGTGTGTGAAAATTTGGGGGGGGATTTCTTTCTTCTTTTTTTTTAAATGACTTTCCTAAGTGCATACACTCTGGTCTCTCTTTGTCTTCTCACCAGCTGAGCCTCAGCTGCAGATTCCCAGGCTCCTCTTTTCCCCTCTGTTCTCAGCAGTGATTTAATAAATATATTTAAAAATCACTTTTTCCTTTCTCCTCCACCCAGCTGCCAACTCCCACCCCCATAATGTGCATATGCGCATGCACGCATGTGAACTGAATTCACATCCGCAGTCAATGATAGGTCTGATTTCACCAGAACTTAACACAGTCATGACTTTTTTTTTTACTAGTTCCTTTTTTTTTTTTTCCCTCCTTCTCCCGCTGCCTATGTCTTTTTTGGATCCTGGGGTACAAGTCTGTCTCACAGTGAGAATGTGAACTAAATGTATACTGTAGAGACAGTCCATCAGCTGAGAAAGGCAAGATCAGAATGACTGGGTTAGTTACCACCAGGTAGTATGCCGAAGCATTTGACAAAGCCTGCCGGCACCGAACAGAATTCCCTAACCAAATTTGCATAGTGCTACAGTAAATATTTTAGTTCTTGTTGCTTAACATTCAAAAGCATGATGTTTGAATGCAGTCTGTGTAATAGGGTTGCCTACTGTGTATGTGTAGCTCTGCTTTCCAGTGCTTGGATATTTATGGGAATTTTCTGCTTCTTGGATCTCAAATTCAGTTTTCATTGGCACTGATCTATCACGATGCCCATGGACTTCAGTGGCATTTACAACACAGAATCTCTGAATACTTAACTTGAGCACTACAGGGCAGGGATTTATGCTCAAGTTAGGCCGTGCTTGTGTGATATCAGCTATAGTGCTGGCTCTTCCATCTAGCAATACCTGTATGTTTTGGTGCTGGTGGTAGTGCTGTCAGCTCCATGTTAAAACTCCTTCTGGTGAGGCCATCCATATATGCAAAGTGCAAGAGCTTCACATTGACGTGCTTTAGTATAAATGGGTCAAATCGATAAAAGAGGAGAACAGGGAAAGAGAGGAATGAATGGACTCATCACATCGTTAGGCTACAGTCCTCAAATCTGCCGAGTCCCGTCCCTGGACTATTTTGTCTGGTGTTATCTTATCTTTAGTTTAAACTTCCTTTAGCTTCTCGGATGCAATCAATTTAGATCAAATTAACGTGTAACAAGGAGTTAAATAGCAAAGTTCTTGTCTTCTGTTCATTCATCCCAATGGCTACAATGACTGTAATAAAAATTCATGCAAAGTAAGGAGCAGTTGGCTATGAATAAACTTGACACAGAATATGGCCCCAAGATTCTTGCATTTCATATACTTTTGAAGCATGCATATCTAAGCTAGTCCTGATGCCTTATTGGTGCAATGGTGTATAGCAAAAGCATTAAGGATCTGAATGTAAGTGAAGTAATGTAAGACAAGATCTGTCAGCACAGGCTTTAATGTTGCTTAACAAAATATGTTACAGTAAATCTTTATAGACTGTATAAGTACGTTGAGTTCCAACAAAGTAAACCAAAGTAAACATTTCTCTTATGGGAAATTAAATTCCATGTGGTTAGGGCAGAGCTATGATTAATTCAATGGCAATGAGAATATAGTAAAGTTATTGACTGTGTCTGAGAAACAATTTAATGTCAGAAAAAAAAGTTTAAACACCAGATTGTAGGAGTGGAAAAATAGAACTGGAGTTTCTGATCTTTAATTATAAATTAAAGCACTGATGCTGTAGGTATTAAAGTTGCATCAATTATTGATAATGAGCTCGCTACAGTATTAGTAAGGAACCATCATCTGCACTGAAACATTGCAGCTATGAAGGGGGGCGTGTGTGCACGCGTGTATGTGTGCGTGTGATTTCGTTTACTCCCTTAACCAATATCAACAGGAACAGTGAGCACTCAGAGGGCTGTTGGACTGAAGCCTCAGCTGGAGTGCATGGTTTCATAATGTTCGTTTTAACTTTAAATGATTTTTAATATTCTACATATGGTTTCATGGTTTTAAGCCTCCTCACTGGGAATGAACAAGGCTGTGGTATTATGATGAATAGTGGATCAAGTCCAGGAACACCCACTTGCTTCCCTACATATCAAACATGTGGCGCTCCCATTAAATATGGGAATCTCTCTAGGGATTAGAGTTGTCCTATCTAATCCAGTCCTATTTTGTTCCCCCGACCCGGATTGAGTAGGATGCATTGTTCCCATACATTCTTCTTTTAATTAAATGCAGTAGATATGTCATGTCAATGAAATATTCCAGGTCTGTTTTTACATCTGTAGCCATTTTCTCCTCCCGTACTTCCATTTGCCTTCTTGGAAAGAAATTCTACATTAAATACAGTCTTGGATTAGTTGATTGGCTGTGTGTATGCTGCCAAAACAGTTCAAATAAAAATCTTAATGTTGTTTTTTATTTTTTTGCCTATGTAAAACTAGACTATAATGTCATAGAGACGCTGTTCCTCTGAGAAGTTTCAGACCCACCAGAAAACTCAGTCTCCAAATTACCTGTCTTCTTTTGTTTGTTTGTTTAGTGGATGCCTTTTGCAGCAATCACACCAAACAGTTTTCTCCTTGTTACTTCTGTAATTCTTACAGGTATTAGCGTGATGGACACTGGACTGGGTTGTTTTTTAAATTTGCTGGAATAATTTGGTGACTGATCCAATTGATACAAAGCTTCATCATTATTTAAAATAAAAATCCTCTCTGAATATATGCCAGGCAGATTATCCAGGTTTGAAAACTGATCTCCTTTTAAAAATGCCGTGTTCAATTATTATTTTTAAAATGCTGGATTACAGCTATTAATTCTCTGGAGGTTAAACTGGAGCCTTATTATAAGGGGAACTACAAGTAAACATTATTAATTATAAAAAAAAAATTGCTTAAATTAGTTTTTTTTCACACCTGCTTCTTTCTTAATTAGCTAGTAGTCCACATATTTCAGTCAGTTGAACTCTTTAGTATTTATTCAAGCATACTTGACATTAACATACTGTTTGATGTTTGATATCCTGAGTTTTTAATTTAACCACATGACAACAAATGGTATTTATGAAATATCAGTGAGCTGGAAAAATATCCTGTGTTGCAGTCGTGCGCTGTAGTGAGCTGAAAGCTGTTTCCTTCTGGAGGTTTAAAAAGGGCTTAAATGCACTGGGGGGAATATGTGCCTTGTATTGATACCCCTATTTTTTATCCTTTGCAAGATTTACAGGCCGCCAGCGGTGCAAAGCTACCAAGAGAGTAGCAGGCCTGCCGTTGGATCTGGGAGGGGGAAGAAACACAAAAATACTTTCTAAATGATGTCATAAGTTAGAGGGTTCTTACAAAATGGAATTTGTACTGACACACAAGTCATCAACAAAATATGTGACATCTATTTGCCTGGGTTTATTAATGTTGTTATACTTAGTGTTTGTATTGTACCTTCTTCCCCCCTTCATCCCCCCACCCCCGTTATGATCCACAGTAATTTACAAATTTTCCATCAAAATTTACAAAACTTCTGTTGTTTGTGTTACAGCAGTGCTCAGAGCCTAAGCTGGGATCAGGTCTGTCTGTGTTAGGTACTGTTCACCATCATCAGAAGACAGTTGCTGCCAAAGAGAACTTGCATTCAAAACAGATTGTATAAACACAGGGTGTTGAGCACAGAAACCACATAGACATGTGAAACAACTTCCTTAGGATTTCACAGCGGGGTAGTGGCAGCACTAGGATTAGAGCATATTCCCTAAATCCCAGTCTCAGTTATGATAGCATTACTCCACGGGGGGGGGGGGGGGGATTTTTTTTTTTTTTTTTTTTTTTTTTAATGGGGAAACTGAGGTATGAAGTAGTCAGCTGGCTTTCCTGAAGGAGCTCCGTGTTGAGGACAAAAACCAGTCCCTCAGCTTGTATTTGGGTTCAGTGTTAACTTCAGGATGTATCAGCTATCTGTCTCCAAGTGAATAATCTTACATTTGTAATTGTAAAGCTTCATAGCCAACAATGACGGTTTCTAGAGCTGGCTAGCATTAAACTTGCAGAATCTTTGCCAGAATCTTGATACCTGCTGTTTTGGTCTTCATATGTCATCCTGTACAAGGTTTACAGGGAATGGCTGGTTTTGTGGGTAAAGGTTCTCAGTAAAAGGGTGTGGAAGATCTGAGTCATTTGTTAAATCTGCTACAGATTCTCTTGTGCAAGTCCCGTCCTTCTCCGTCTGTTTCCTATCTGACAGCAAAGTTTTCTGATTTTGGTGTATGGGTGTTACATTAAGCAGAACTTACTAAGCATTTTCAATAGAGCTATGTTATTAATTGACTCTTCAGTTTATCAGTTAAAGTATTTGAGAGATCCAAAATTAAAAATTTTCAACAAAATGGAATACTAAAAATAGGAAATTTCAAGGTGACTTAGACTAGAGTTCTTGTGTGATTTTGAGTTTAAAAACAGAACTTTGTTTTAAAATCAAAGCCCTTATTTTAAAAAGTGATAATAAAATATTTTTGTACTTTTGATACCTCTGCTCATTATGAAAAATGTAACAAATTGTAACTATCTTTTTTGCTTTTTCTTTTGTTTTGCACATAATTCTTCATATATGTTTCTGTATTTGTTAAAATGCTATTAATCATTATGATGACATCTTTAATTTTTTCTAAGCCATTTGGACTAAACAAAGGCTAGAACTACAAAATATTTGAGAATAAATATGTATCACCTTTGTGATCCCTACTTCTGGGTCAGGTAGAATCCTCTGATGAGGAAAAACTGGTGTAATCCCCTGGTTCAGACTAATAGCCCCTTTTTTCTTTTGGTTGCTGGTTGTTGTAGTAGACATGAGTTTACATGTCTTGATCGCTAGTAAATCATTTTAGCTTCAGTCATGTGGATGTGTGTACACACTTTTGTTATCACTATCTTGCTGCTGTTACATTTCGACAGCAGTCATTAGCTCTACCTGCTTCCTGTGCAATTAAAATGTTGGCAGTCAGTGAAAGAAGGCAATAAAAGACTATTTGTGTTCGCGCCCCGCATCTTGAAAGAGTGTGCATGCTCCGCACCAGGGAAATGCATCTGCTTCTGGGGTGGGGTTTGGTCAGAATCAGGCCATGCTGTATAACAAATGGAGCGTGCGTAAAGAAACATTAAGCACAGATTTAGAGAAAATTCCTCATGTTAGTGGAGTGTTCGAAACTGAGAAGAATATCTTCATAAAAACAAATGGGAGACAGATGCATGAATTTCAAGTGGCAGGATAAATTCTGAGTGAAAAGAAAGCTTGTTAGTAACGTTTGCACTTGTTGGCAGGTCAAGATAACATTACAGAAAATGAAGCTTTATTTAGGCTTGCCAAAACTCATTCATAGCAAAACTGCATTGTCTTTGCTAGGATCTTAACTTCTGATAGCTACCCTTGTCTTAATTAACATGGGGTAAGAATGCACTTAGCTGTTTTTGTTACTTCTCCAAAAAAGAAAGCTAAGCTCCCATCATCTGCAGGAGAAGGAATGGTTTAATCTGAGCCTGTCAAAACCTGGGACCTCAGAGCATGCTCCATTAGTGCCTTTGCGTTTTGCGTGGGTGGTTTTTCTAATGTGACATTCTTCAGATGTTCAGGGCTGAAAGATGATGAAATCTTGAGGTATCATTTCCACTTTGTTGACCGCTTAGCATTGGTTTATTGGGACCATGTAGTACTTGATTCCTAACTATGCCACTTAACATCTGTTTCAAAAGACGCTGTCCAAAGGCCATTCGTGTCAGTGGAAGCCTTTCACTGATCCTGAACGAGTTTGTCTGCAATGTAGAGTTTGAAGCACTAAGCTGTAGTGTCTTTGACACACCAATAAGGATGAAGAATCCTGGTTTTAGGAATTTAGGAGAAGACAGTACTTGCCAAGATGAGCTCCTGGTCCCAGTAGGGACAAACGCCTATTGCCTGGAAGAGAAAGTGGCAGGATTACAGGATAGATCAACAGAAGAACTGGAAACAGTCCTGTAATGTTACTCCGATTTCATCAAAGGCACGTTGCCCTTCATATCCTATTTGACTGTCTTGTTCAGAGCTACATCTAGAAAACGGGTTTTCCAAATCTTACCCTTATCCCTTACCTGCTAGGCTGTGTTACTTCCTGTCTAGCAGTTGAAACTTCACTTTGTTTTCCTCATAATTAGATCTTGATTTGGATGGACGATTATTGCCTTTGGGTAGAGCATGTGAAAGAGCTGTGAGATGCAGTATGGTAGCCCACAACACTGCTAGCAAATGTGAAAACAGGACCAAAACTGTGAAGAAGCATGTTGCTTTTAAAATTTGCTATTATTACTTCAAATAGAATAAATAAAAAGAGGATGTAGCTCAGCAAAGTGTGCAACACATCTGTGTCATAAAACCTTACAAGGAGGCAAACTCCCTTTGAAAGTCTGAGATGCAACACCAGTGCTACACAAGCCAGGGACAGGAGAATGTGTTGGAGCACATTTCAGCTCTCCTTGCACTCTGTGGGCCTGAAACTTTCATCTGTGTCTGGATGTGTTTTTTAACATAGCTTTTTGCTTGAGTTCTCTCTTACTCTCTCACAGTGAGGTCAAGTGAGAAGCTTAAGGGAGACAGTGGGATCTAGTTTTGCCAGCTGCAAAACACAGCTCCCACCAAAGCGTAATACATGGTAGTCCCCCTGAGTGTCCTCAGAATTAGGTCCTCTAGTGTCTGCAATGAAGCAGAGATTTGAATAATAATGGTTAGCTGACACCAAACTTCAGATCTATAGTCCTTAGGTTTAAGGAGAAGGGCCCAAATCTAAGAGGGGTGAAGGTACTGAAAGCTGCAAGAAGAGAGAAGCTGAAGCTGTGAATTACACTGGAGGGGAAAGAGCAGGCAGCCTTAGTGCTACTATTACTCATTGTTTGCAGGAGTTATTTTGGAGAGGGGAAGAAGGCATGGGTGCTTCCAACAGTGATGCCAGGAATATTTATTAAAGCTTAAAAAGTCCTTGAATAAAAATGTTTATGGAGTGGTCAGCTCCTACAAGAGTGGAAAAGAATACTTAGGGAGAGCTGGAGAAGTTTGTGAGCTTTTCCAGCAGATGAGACAGGATACTTTGAAGTGGGAGTCCAAGAAAATGTATAGGGATTACTGGAATAAGCTGACCTGGAGGAAGGAGGTCTTAAGGAGAAGCTGATCTAGAAGAAGAGCCAATGAGCATGGAAGAAAGGCACCAACCCCAGTAGTCATGAAAGAGAGATGCAGCCCTTTCAGTCTGCAGTTTGAGGGAAACGCCATTTCACGTGTAACCCTAGTGTTTGTTTAGGGCTACTTTCACCTTAGTATCTTAGTCCCTTACTCGATCCTCTGTTTATCTATTGGTAGATGACATCTGCTTAGGGTGAATGAGAGCACCGAGACTCTGGTTCCTATTTATTAAAAGTATTTCCTTTATGTGTGAAAGGGGGAGAGACATTCTGCAAACCCACCAGAATATTTCTGTGTAATTTAGAACTTGGAAAGTTCCTGCGCTCTTGACAGTTATAGTGAGGACTTAAGTTCTGTTGCAGCTTAGCTTTTGGGTTTCACCTGCATGAAACATGTCTTTTATTGAACCGCTAAGAGGATGACTTTTCTTTCAAGACCACAATCCTAATACCAGTTTATTCCACAGGTAGGAACAGAGCCAGATCAACAGACCTGTGTAAACAAGACACCACAGACTTTCTTCTTGATTTTTTTGTTTCTAAACTTTTTTTTATATATATAAAGAGGCTACTTCAGATTCTGCAGAAGTAATAATAAAACCAGACCTAATGGGTCACCATATGTGGAGAGGAGTTCTCCTGGGTCTTAGGATATACACTTAAAGAGTGAAATAAAGAAAAGGAAAAAAGCAGTAATATTGGCAACTGTTGTTAGGTAGTATAAACAATAGCCAGCCATTGGCTTGGAGCGGAGGATCAAGTTCCAATAGCACTCAATAGGGAGCCTTCCTTAAAAAATTAGAAGAAGCTGGGTTGGAGCTGGTCCATGCTGGGAATGGCAGAAGAAGCAAAAACAAGAGTAAATGAATGGAAATTAAGCAGCAGGAAATGGGGATTTGGCACAAGGTTGGAATTTGAAACTGCAGAGAGGTGTCAGTGATAAAGGTTGGATAGAGTTTCTGGCCAAAAACAGAAAGAAAGAATGCAGATGTGTTCATTGAATAAAGTACAGATGTAGAAACTGGAAGGGGGGGGGGAGGAATAAAAAAAAGGAATGAAAAAAAAAAGAAAAAATTGAGGGGAAATAATGCTGAAAGGTGCATTCATGTTTAATGTTTTTTTGAAACAATTTTTCTCTGTGAATCTGTAGAGAATGGCAGGTCTAGGCTTAGTTCGGACTGTTGCATTCTACAGGGAGCATATTTTTGCATATAACTTGTTCTTGCCCCTCGTGTATTTCGGCCCCACGTTCTTTTGGATCATGCAGTATTCAACGTCTAGGTCTGAGGTGGGGTTAGGGATTTGCTCATTTATCATCTGACAGTATCTCTTCAGAAAGAAGAGCTAATGTAATTTCAGGGACTACAGGGTTTATGCTTCTGGATGCCTTATAAAGAGACTAGGATATAAAAGTCTTGTTTACAGGTTTTTCTTGTTATTGTTATTTTCTCAATTGGTTTTGTTCTTTTCTACCTCTCTGTAGTGTTTATGCCTAACTCTAGGCATATGGTTTCACAATCAAAATTTATCATGTATTATTTAAATAAGCCCACATTGTGGTAATTGACAGTGGGTATGTTCTTCCTAATTACAGAGTAGGCTTATTTGCTTAAACTGTTGTGAATATGAACCCATTTTTCCCTGCAGTTGGGCAGGCTAATTACAGTTTTGTTTCTGTTTCTGCAGTTCGTCTGATGAGTAATGCTGTTGTATTCTTTCCCTAAAGTCCTGTTATGGCCCACATTACAGTTGCTTCTGAGTACTTCTCTATATATCTGGCTTCAGATTGCCCCAGTGACAGGGGGAAGTCCAGTCACTCCTGTTGTACAGCTGCACAGTGGGTAAACCCAAACGCTGTGAGCTTTGAAGATGTTTAGACATTTGTCTCCTGTTGATTTGGGCACATAAAATAAGAAATATGGTCAGAGTAGTATCTGGGCCTTCTAAATCTAGGCTAGGACTTCAACCACACTCCTTCAATATTGTGCCCACAGAGCTGTAGTTTAGGGAATAAATAGTCCAGGGATTAAGCAGTGTCCTCCTGGCAGTGTAACTGCCTTCACCCTAGAGATGCTACAAACTTAATTATTTTTAATTGATATCTTGTGTCTTTAACTTACGTATTTAAATATGTATGTTATAGATGTCATGGTAGGTTTCTGATGGGCCTGATTCTCTATTGACTCATCTTAGCATTTTGTCTCTACTTCACAGTTGATATTAATAAATGAAGTGCAGCGCTGCACAAGACCACAGCTCTCTGAAAACAGCAGCAAAAATGAATGGCAGTCTTTGAGTTGCGTTTGACCAAATTATGCTGTGGTTTATGGATTCATGGTGTTAGACCCTCATCTCGTAACTTAATCTGTACTGTGCCCTATTGACTTTTTTAAGAGCCTGTCCAGGAAAATTGTTTCACTACCCTGGGACCTAACCAAGGCGGTTGCAAAGAACCATACTCACTGATGTATTAGGCATTCACACGTGTAAAGGTGGGTAACCCTTTTTGCCTACAAAGGACTTGTTATTTGACTTTTAAATTCAGTTTAGAGCTCACAAACAGAACTTCATGGATTATTGTGACACTTGCAACACAGATGAGGAAAGCAAGACACGGAGAGGTTGAACAACTGTCTTGACAAAGATAACAGTGAGTTTAATTGACAAAGCAGGGATTTAATAAGAGAAATACTTATATGGATTTAAGTCTGTTCCCTCCCCCCAGCCCTTCCACCAACTACCTTCAAGGTGCAATTTATCAAAGTTACACTGATTATTAAAAGAAAATCTGTGAAGAGATATTAAAGCTCCCATTTCAGGGCTAAAGCCAACTTCTGTATGGCTTTATGATGCGCTGTCTTGTCACAACTGCTGCTGACTTTCTTGTGTCTGGCTGTAATGGTGCCTGCTGCTGGCTCAGGTCAGAGACCAGGTACTAGGTTAAATGGCCCAATGCTACGATAAAAGCTGGCAACTTTCTACTATGGAACTGTGGCACTGATGTGGACAATGGGGCTAGTCAGTGCTATGTTAGACATAAAGTTTTTAAGAGAAAGAAATCCGTGTGCTTTAGTGCCCAACTTGACTGCTAATAGCCTTCAGAATAAGTAGACTGAGGCAGATTTTGCAGTAGGGCTCTGTCTTTATACTTCTTTCTTGAGGCACTTGGAACTGACTGTTCTAGAATATGGAACAGTGTAAGATTTGATTTGGTGTGCCAATCCTTGTGCTTTCTGGTTATCTGTGTTTTTATGTAACTACTGGACAATTTTCTGATTCAAAAAACCTGGGTATATCTGGTGTTTTGTTGGTATTCAGTGAAATCAGTCTAGCCTTCCCAGATTTTTTTGGACAGACAATTGAATATCTGTGGCTAGATTGTACTAATGACACTAATGAAAACTGTGGCAGCTGCTGTTAGCCTCAAAAGCTTGGATCAGGTCAAATTTGAAGCCAAATTATGGACAATTTGATTGTCTCTGACCTCTTTACTAGACGTTTGTGCTTTGTGATATCAGTTTGTGCAAACTCTTCTAATAGATATTTTTAGCTGAGACGTCAAGAGAGTTTAGATCTCATGTAATCATGGCAATTAAGCAGTCTGTTTTTAAAGGAAGATCCTTAAGTAATCTTATGCAACAATAATGAATCAAACCTTCATATTACTTTTAAGAAAGGAATTATTAACTATTAACTAAATTGTTGTAGGGTTTTTTTCTATTTTATTTCTAACTGCTGAAGTTTAGGACTTGGCCATCTGACTCCGGATTTTTTTCCATTATGACAGAAAATAAGGATATTTTGGTGTCGAAGCATCATTTAATATTTTGCTCAAGTATAAAATATCTTGACTCCAGAAAGTCTTTATTGTCCTTTGAGCTCTAGAAGGAATTTGTAGTGCCTTTTTGCAGCTGGTGTTTTGCTCTTAACTATGAGTGCTTGTTGCACAATATTTCCTTTATATTTCAGGGTATTGTTGAAAAAATTAATCCAAATATTTGTCTTATATTATTATCTATTATGAATTTTGCCACTCTGCTTTGCCAGAACCATCATTCTCAAACCCTAGAGGACTCTAAAACTAAGAACTGGCAGGTGGGGAAGGCTTCTCTATTCTGCAATAACAACCCCTTCTCAACCCTTAACATTTAGATAGTTTTGGTACTCAATTAATGGATGTTATGGAATTTACCATAGGGGGTACCCTGTGACTTTTGTATGCCTAACTCCTGTGCAGATTTGAAGGCCCTTGGCACATCTCCAGGATCTAGATGCACAGATCTAATATTTTAGCTGTTACTCTGACTGTCCTCCTTGGAAGTGCCGCCTAATTTAAGTTTGCAGGATCAGTCTCTGATCATCTAAACCAAACTTCTTAGTATTAGCACATTCAAAAATCTCTTCTACGTGTTCTTGTATGTAGTAATTTTAACTAAAGGCTGTATCCTGCAAAATATTACACTGTCAATTCCCTGAATTTAGAATGAGAAGCTACATTAATTAGATTCCTTTGCATATGGATAGTCCTGTGAAATACTGTGCGTTCTCTGCCCTTACTCTCAGATTTTAAAGGGTTTCCTAAGAGAATGAGACACAAGGGTCATGCCTGGTTCTTGTGGGAGCTGAATAGCCATCACTGGTACTTGAGGAGCCCTGAAGAGCTAAAGTCACCAAACCTGGCCAACTGAGAAAGGTGCTGCACAAATACAAGCAAAAGTGGATGTCAGTGCTAAGGATTTCACAGCTGAACTCTGCAAACTCCTTTGTGAAATCATTGTCAAGTGGCCTAAATATTAGCTGAGAACGCTTGTCTTTTCCTATGTCAGTTCCTGGATAATGTTAATAAATAAGGAAATAAATCTGAAAAATCAAATGCATTTTTAAAGGATACAAATCCTGGTCATTAAAAGGGTTGTTATCTCTGCTTTTAAAGCAGCTTCTGGCCACCTTCCTTTTTCTGTTTCTCCATTTCTGCTTCATAGCTCTTCCCCTCTCCCCCCACCCTTCCCTTTATGGAGTCTTTTAAGTATAGATGCTACTTACATGCCTAACAGCTGTAAAACTACCAGTGCAAACCCGCTGTAAACGCCGAACAGATGCATAGTGGCGAGATATGCATATAGACAGCACTATCACCACATTGGAGGCCCGGACTCTTCATCTTCTTCCCTTACTGAGAGGGCAGTATAAAGGAGAACTCTGCACCAATGTTTAGGAAAGGTAATGCCGAAGCTTTTGGCTAGGTAGCCTGGGAAGGGAGTATAGTTGTCTTCATTTTGAGTTTGGGTTTGGTTTGGTTTGTTTTAAAGAGAATTATAGACAAACTTACAAATACTGTGGTGCAAGATGACAAACTGGGTCATGTTCTGACGTTCCTTCCAACTCTATCTTTCATCCTACACTGAGGATGCAGTCTTGGTTTCACAAACACAGGGCTTTCACAGTCCTTTCACCAAATCCCTTAACTTGCCCTTCTCCATTATTTGTTGCCTTACGCAGGTGTCCCATCGTCACCGGGGGAAGTGTCAGTGGTGTAAATATTGTCTCCCTTGTTTCAAAAGGTATAACATACATCTCGGAGTCAGGGGTCCTCAGCGAGCAGCCTGTTACACTGGCTGTTCTGCTGGCATCTTGCATCTTGGAGGTTGTCAGCCTGCATGGCAGGCCTGGGAATGCCTCAGTGCAGCTCAGTGGCTTTATGAAACCTACAGGATGTGCGGCAACAAATACTGCAAAAAGCAAGTAGTATGCCGGACGTTTTTGAAGATCATCTTATTGCATCGTATCTGTGAACTGTTTACACGTAGAAAAATAAGATGTGCTTCCCTAGCAAAGGGTTTTTGTGAAACTTTGCTGCCCTGGAAGCAGAGCGGATTGCAGCAGGAGGTAGGAATGGGAAATTTCTGATAGTTAGATCAGATGTTTGCATGTGGAATCTTTTAGCACAGGCTGGGAAGTACAACCTGTTGATATTTAACAGTAAGCATCTTTATATACCTAGGAACTGCAGATGGTTAGCCATAACTGTGGGTAATGTTAGTTCCTTAACCACTTGCTGCATGCCCAGACATCTGGCTTATCATACTCTAGATTTCAGCTTTCTGTAATGCATGCATCTGTGGATTCTTTGTAATGCATTTGGCACAGGACTCCTAATTTTGAAGCTAGCCTCTTACTGCTCCTTTCTCATGTGAACTCTCAAGTATCTCTTCTTTGCTCTTCCCCCACCCTTTTCCACAACCTCCTTGTTATAGCTAAGGAATGTTAATACAATTATTAGACATAATTTGTTTATTTACTTCAGTTTAAAAAAAATATACAAAGAGAAAGAGATTGGGATTTTGATCTGACCTCTCCCAAATATCTGGGGGCATTGTCATCGAAGAGATTGATTGCTGGCTTGTGTGAAGTTAGAAGTGAGATTAGAAAGGGAGAAGTCCTTGTTACAGCACTTCAACAGGACTAACTTGGTCAGTGCCTTTCTAGACATAGTTTTCTGCATTAATAACATGGGAATCAGGATCTTCTCCCACTAACTTGTGTTCAGAGTCTTTGGGTGTCCAGAATGGTCCTGTCCCAGGACTCGGAAAGGACATTATGGCCAACTACTATTTGTCAATGACCCAGGCCTGAGGGTTTAAGGTGTTAGGGTATGGGTCTGTTTCTACACCCTGGATTAAAACTTTGGACCAGATGGAAATACCATAGGAGAAAGCAGTCTTAGAAGATTATGAATGACAAACCCTATGTAAATGCAAGGCAGAGATGTCAGAAGATGTAATATAAATGTTTAAAGCCCCTCAGACTCTGAGGCTGGGGTTGATGAGATGGTCTTGCAGTATAGAAACATCATTTAAAAAAAAAAAAAAAAAAAAAAAAGGCAGCCCAACAAAGCAGAACATAAAACCAGGCAGAAAATAGGACTAGATTTTTTTTGATTTGCAGAATTAAAAAAAGGGCAGGTTAACTGATGAGAAGTCTGTAAACAATGGTTGCTGATCTGCTGTTGACCAGGGCAGGATTTGGTGAACAAACTGAAGCTCTTGATAGAATAGCTGACTGACTGCACTGTAAATATCACCATTACAGAGAGCACATTTTCATCAAGGTTTGTGGGTAGATACGTTAAAATATCACTTCACAGTTATTAAAAAAAGAGAAAAATAAGATAATGCTACAGGGCCTGAAACCAAAAGCAGAGTGTGTTACAGCACAATTAAGAGATTTTTTTTTTTGTGATCTGAAGACAATTGCTTTCTCATTGTTCCTATTCCCTCCTTCTTCAAGTAAATATCTATTTCTAATGATGGTTCTGTCAGTAATTTTGTGATGGGCAATCACCTTGTGTTTGCTTGCATCAGCTTATGCCTGAACTTAATTTTTTTTTTTTTTTTTTTTTTACTGCTTGCTCAGTGCGGCAGTGAACAGTGACCTTGACTCCAGGAGTTGAGGTGCTCCTGAAGGAGTTTTGAGCTCTTACTGCTACACAGGACCTTTTCCTTACTACAGAGGTGGTGACAGTCAGAGAACAGGACTTGAGAGACCTGGTTTTCTATAAGGTAACCAACAAAATGAAGAAGAAAATCAGTGCCTCAATTCTACCTTCCACTAACAACCACAACAGGGTCTGGAGGCAAATGTTCTTGTTTACCTCGCAGAGATGTAGAGGGTTGATATTTAGTGGCTGTTTACCAAATGCTTTGAAAGACTGCATCTGAAGACACATTCCTGTTGCTAATAATATATAACCACATCTAATAATAATAATGTATACCTTACAGTATTTGGCATGTGTCATCCCAAAAGTGTTTTGCAAGAGAGACACGAGCCTGTTGAAATGCAGCCAGCTCTAGGGTGGAGGACAGCAATCAGGCAGGCAAGAGCTGTCACGTGGTATTAATGTGAGGGCAAAAATAAGTCCTCAGGACAGCACCAAACCCTTCCCACCTCCACCGAAAAATCACCCGATGAATACCAATGTTAATGCTGGGCAGACAGAAAACTGACTTTCAATCTCTGCTTGCAATGTCCGCGCCCTGTATAGGGCGCATGAATACAGGTCAAAGAAAGGGGATTGAGAAAAAAGAGAAGCAGCAATATATTTAAAAATAAAATAAAAAGGAAATAAAAATAGTGTTTGAAAATAGAATAGGCTTGGAAAAAAATCTACCTTCTGATTCACGCTGCAGTGTGCAAAGGGATAACTTCAGAGGGTGGGCAGCCATTGAGGAAGCTGTGGGAACTGAGCTATGATGATGGAGAAAGGTGAGACGAAACACTGGTGTGAGATTAGGACTGAGCTGTTTCGTGGTCCTTGTTGGTGCAGGCCGTGTTTTGCCATTTGGACAGTTCTGATTGTCTCGCCACTGCCCATGGGAAACTCTTGGGAGTAGGAAGGCAATGGCTAGCCTGGGGCTAAGCTCCGTCCCATGCCTGGGAGAGAAAGGCTCAGCGAGGGTGTAGCCACTGCCATGTGGCTGCGACCAGTGATGGAATTAGGGACAAGGTCTGTGCAGCTGCATACCTTGTGCTTTTGAAGGATTACATGCAGAAGATTTGTACTTGTTTGGGCGTATTGCTTTGGAATTTACATAATGTGAGGATCAGAATTAATGGTTTGGGTTTTTGTCAGCCCTCCTTTTGTCTGTCACTAGCTCACTGTCCAGATTCTTTTACTGGTCCTTAAAGCCTAAGACCTGAAAGTTCAGTTTAGATGTTGTCACTGGAAAAGATAATAGGGATTTAGGGATTTTTCTTTCTTCCATGCAAACAAATTATTTTTGGTACATTTTGATGAGGAGGGTTGATTTAAACTTACAATCGTTGAAGTTTAAAAACAATTTGGGATCCTTCAAGGGAAGAGATGTACGTTAATGATGTTTGTTGCTGTATATTACACCTCTTAACTGCAAAGTCATCTTTCAAGTCCTGTATGTATAGCAGTACTGAAATGCAGCCATCTCTGTGATGAAGCACAGCAATTTGAGGCACTGTCCTTTGCACCCATGGGAAGAATTCAAAATGGCAGCATAACAGGACCGAATCCCCTCCCCTAAAACAAAAGATGGTATGTGCATACTGTCCATAAAAACTTGTGCAACTGTGAGGCTTTTACCCCAGAGCCCTGTGTACACTGATTGTGTTCAGCTTAATTGCCTTTGCTATGCGAAGAGTTGTCGCTGTGATCCACAGGATGAAAGGTTTAGCGACATGCAGACTCCATGAAGCTGTCTGTGTCTACATGGCTTAACCAGCAGTTTAAGCTGAAATCTGAACAAAGTGCTGACTTTGTTGCTGATCCTTATGTGATCAGATGGCCTATTTAGGGGAAGATTCTTTGCGGCACCTCTTCTGGGAATTCCCCCCCTCGGCCATCTCCCAGTGCTTGATGATTCTGCTCTGCCTTGTTATGCCCACTGCACCAGGGGTGATGAAGGTTTGGTTATGTTACCCGTCTAATAGCCGTGCTCTAGGGGAATAATTCCTGATTCATTCTCTTTTTCCACAGACCGTATCCCGTGCTGAAGATGGGTCAGACACCTTTTCTTAATCACCCATTTTATGATTAAAAAATCCTTTGCTGACAAAGAAGCAGTGGTTTGTTAAGAAGCAGTCTTTTAATTTAGGATGATCTGTTAATGCTGAATGGTATCTAGATCAGCAACTGAAAGGTTATGTCATTGACCAGAATCAGAAATGTTTCCACAGCTGAGATCCTTGCTCTGTTATTCCAAGACATGTGCAATTCTGACTGTGACAAAATTGGTTTCAGTTTTACAATTGCAGATCTTTCCGTGCATGCTTAAAATGAACAGCTTTAGTTTGGGCAGTCGTTGATCTGAGATGTCTCTTGTTGAAGGACAGTATGTGATGAGATTCCTATTTAACTAGGGATTGTCCATTGGTTTGGTGGTACCTTGTTTGTAGGGATATCCCAGTTTACTGATTAAATAGATCTGTGAGATTGTTGCCCACAGGATAAATGTAACACAGTGGGACTCATCTCTAATTAAGGTTCTTGGCAGTTGTACTCTATTAACAATGGAGGAAGGACAAAATTCACAACCTTCACGTTACGGTACAGGCAAAAATCTTTAAATCTTAAAAGTTTGAGTAAGTTGGGGCGATTGATAGGGTGATGACTGGAGAAGGAAGATTGTACATTTCCAGACTCAAAATAGGACCAGATTTGCTAATAAGGTTGAGAGGACTTCCTGACCTGCGTGGGTGGCTAATGTTGCTGTTTTTGTGTCGAAACTATGTGAAAACTGCAGCTGTGGATAAGGATGTGTCTGAGCCACAAGGTTTGGATTCATTTCCAGATTCACAGTCCATGGGCGTTGGGATGTGATATTACAGTCTGAGCTACTCTTTGGTTCAGATCCAGTTTAGCTTGTTGTGTTTTCTTTCTAGCTTGTTTTGTTCCCTTAAACTCAAATTCACAGTGTAAGTTTGTGAAGGTTTGCAACTCTTGAATTCGGAATCTGTTGTCAGGGAGGGCAGAATCACACTGGAGTGAAGCAGCAAGTAAATGTAACTGTTCTTATGAGGAGGGGTCTCAGTCTAGCAAAAATGCAAAGATATTGTGTGCATGATGAAACAGTCATAGCTCGTGTGCAAGAATGCTTTAACTAGGCATGGTGCTTACATTACATTTGAATAATTATTTCTTGCATCATCTATGTGTGATCCTTGCACATTTCCCAAATTTTGGATTGTAATGTGCAAATTGCAATTCCGGTTACAGGGAACCTCTGCTGAAGTTGAAGTTCTGTGCAAACAATTACTTCTGTTTGAGTACTGCATCAAACAGATCTCTGGAAATGAGTGTGCCTGCAGCAGTAAAGTGGTGTTTTGTTCTTCCCCCAACCTAGAGTTCCATCATACACCCCTGATTTTAGCAGTTTGGCCAAATGTTTAATTACTGCAATTACAAAAGGGCATCATACTGCACATCAGTCATCTTACATTGCAAATGTTTGCACATAACCAAGATTGAGAAGAAAACAAATATGCAAGATGTGCATATGTTCTAATTTCAATGTGAAATAATAATCTTCAAGCCTATTAATATGCAGCTAGATTGGAGCAACGCTGTTCCCAGAGAATATCTCTGAACTTGCTCACTGAGATTGCAAAGCTAGAATGAGCATCCTTTTGTTACGAACATTTAAGATTAGTCCAGTGAGTTTTCTGGAGAAGGAGATCCTTTCTACAGGTCTTTTGACGCTTCTGTATACATATCTTCTAATTTTGCATCTATGTTATTTAATTCACTAGAGTAGCTGGAAAAAATATTTATTGCTTTCCTCTTGGAATTCTACTGAGTAAATATCCATAGAATCCTACATGCTGAATTATGATAGAACCATATGGTTTATTCCCAACTGAATATAGGACTTTTGAAAAGGAGGATGGTGGCATAAATTTTTTCAGTATAACCATCATTGTCTATTTACATCAGTTTCACAAGTATATATTGGGGAAATGAAGCTGTTAAAAGATTTTTTTTTTTTTTTTTTTTTTGAAGGGCTACTGTGGGATGTTGGGACTTGATTTTGATTTTGAGAGAGATGTTCTGACAGCCAAGCTTGTGAACAAATATGGAAGAAAAATCTAGAAATGTGTTACTTATGTTGGCTGATATTTGATTCTCTATTGTATCAAATTTTTGTAATCAAAAGAGACTTCTTTCTGCGCAACTGCTGAAAAATCTTCTCTGGAAGGAGACATACAGTTGCACTCCGGCTTCTGTGGCTTTTTCCTCTGTTAAAAAATAGATGATGTCATTAGGGCTTCCTTCCTGATTGTTCATTTCTTTCAGGTGTTTATTTGGTTCTCTTTCTTTGTGGCTAAAACTCGCTAAGTATACCAGATTCATCTGTATCTTTAAAATATTGTACAAGGTTAAGATATTACTCATCTATGTGTATTTTAACCGAGGCAGACTTTTTAACAGCTGTGTAGCTATACTGATTTATTTTTTTTCTTTCTCCTTGATTTCTTTTGACTCTTGGGGGGGCAGGGGAATAAGGAGAGAGGAAAGAGAAAAAAATAACATTAACACAAAGGAGCACTTCTTATTAAGAGTAGGTGGGTAAAGGCATTGGAAAAATAATACCTCAAGATGCATTGAAACATTTTAGGGAATTAGGGAATTCTGATCTCCTGCAAAAGAAAAAAAAGAAGAGGAGGGGGGGAGAAAATTAATATTAAAGACAAGCTGTGAGTTTCCATCTGGCCTTGCCGCTTTCGACTAACGCTTCCATGACGGAATTCATCTGTCCATCAACTGTCAAAAATTCTCCTGTCAGTAAATCCCTGGGTACTCTTTCTAGCCCACCCCACTCAAAAATATTCTGAGCCACAAAGTACTCCGAATTCCGAATCGCCCGTTCTCCCCCCTCCTTCCCCGGCTCTGCTCTCAGTGGTACCAAAGTTGTAGGTCCCAGTTATTTATTTATTTACATCCTCCTCCTTCAAAATTGGGGTTCCAGGAGGAGGGGAGCTCTAGTGGAAAGAGACTGGGGAGCGTTCAATCATCTGGAGGTTAAATTCCCACCAAGATCCTCCTAAGTCTTTCTATTACAGTCTGACAGCAGACAGCCCACATCTGTTTTAAAACACTGAGTGGTTGTGAAGTGTGAACTCCCCACTGTTTAATGTAACTACATGACTATTTAATGTACACAGTGGTAGAGCAACTCAGAATGCCAAACTGTTGTGACATGCCTGAAGGACATATATAAACATAATATACAGTGGTTTATTGTGACAAAGTGCATCTATACCACAAATAGAGAAGGATCAGTTTGCTCCTGAGTGGAGTCAAATGGGAGCATAATACTATTTACCACATTTTTTTTTTCATTGCAGACATAAGACAAATATACATGAAACTTATGTTCCTGAAAATTGCGTGGAGTCTATTTAAATTCCCCAAAGAAAGATTTTTAGCTGAGGATTCATCCAAATGTATGTATTCTGTGCTGTTATTGATGATGGAAATAGAAGTGAAGGAAACAGGTAGGGAATTTAGGAACTGTGCGCTGCACGCTTGATTGGTCCAACTCGCAGCTCATGTAAGACTGCATTGCTTTACTCTTTTGTGCCAGCCAGAGACCTGGCCCCAAGAATTTCTCATTTCATGGTCTCGGAGATTAAAGGGGTTACACCCCACAAAAAATTTTTGTGGGTTCTCTCTCTAAGCTTACTTGATTTGCAGTAGTGATTTTTGGGTTTAATTCTATTTTTTTCTGACCATGCTGAAAACTAAAACTGCTTTTGAAACAGCTGCCTTTTCTATGGTCGGAAGAGGAGTGGGAGAAACATTAAATCTTTAAAAGTACATTTTATTTCAGTGTTTTTCCTTCAAAAAAAGTGTTGGTTACTTGTGGCTTCTGACACCTCATTAATCAAGTGATCAGAATTCAGTATTTTACAGCAGCAAGACCAATTAACCTTTGCTAGCTACATAGCAGCCAAAAATAATTTCTAATTGTCAAATGGGGGAAAAAACCCCACCCCAAACACTGAACCTCTGAAGCATATAAAGATAAAAAAGTAGGATTTCTTTTTTGAAAAGAATGTGCATAGAAAACTAAGCATTTAGTCAGAGAGAAATTCTAAACTCTGCATGCGTGTGTTTCTTTTTTTGAACTTCTGAAAATAATGAAGAAATTTGGAGAGAAGAAAGTTCAAAGGTTTGACTCTGCACAGTTGCAGAGTGCCAGTCTGTAACGTATCTCTAAATCCCTTCGGATGAAAGATCAGGCTTTCCTTCCCTGTAACTCGAGATTCTGTTTTCTAAAAAATCTCCCTTTCACAGCTAGGATATTAGTAGGAGACAAAAGATGATGTGAAAATCTCAGCTCAAACCATTTCATTTTAGCTAAAAACCTCGACTATCCGACATTCACTGTTGCGCTGTACCTTATTGCAACTAGTTTCACGGCCTGCAGCGTTCCCGTTTGGACCATAAGTGGCAGATCTTCATAGCAGTAATGGAGTGAATTCCGTCAGCTGAGAAGCTGGCCTTCGGGCTTTGTTTGCAGCTCCTAACCTGACAATTTAAAATTAAAACCAAGTATTACTTCTTAGGGTTTACTTCTTAGTGAAGACTTACTGCACTTCTTAAAAATAATCGATTTTTATTTATGAATTGTATTTTATTATTTTGAGGGAAATTTGAGTTTTAAAGGCAATCAAAACAGTAAACATTGTTTTGGGCAGCTTTTAATTTTAGCAGAGATTATTTTAAAATAATTCTTTGAAATATTAGTTGAGGGGAAGGATAGTACAATAACAAGTTGTTCTTTGTAAAGGGGAAAAGGTAACCAAATTATCCTTATTTTCTTGTTATTATTTCTGAAGAGTAAGTACCTAGACTTTGGCAGAATCCTATTTGTGGATCTTCAGATATACACAATTAACCAGTTTTGGGGGAAGGGACCCCATTATGCAAACTGCTTGTCTACCGTACAACAACCTCCTGTTTTCATATTTAGCGCTAGTAAGAGCTCTCCTTATTTATGTAATATTTTTTGCTTTTACACTATTTTTTAATTCTCTAATTTTTTTTATCATATAAGCCATCAGAAGATCCGAATACAAAGTCATGTTGAGGTTCAAATCCTGTATAAGCTCTGGCACGGAGTTTCAAAAGTCTGTATTATTGTAAGCCTTTAGTTAAGGTTGTGATGAAATTTGCAGTCAAACTGGAGCTCAGGTCCTTTGGCTGAATATTGTAATTTACTCCTGAATCTTAGGTCGGGGGTTTTTTGTTTTGTTTTGTTTTGTTTTTCTTCTTGATAGGCTGATAACTTTCATTTTTTTATACATTCATTATAAAACAAAATTTGATTCAAGTATTCGTGCGGACTTATCTTTAAGAAGTACTTAAAATCCTGGGTTTTCCTGTGAGTTAACTTTCATCAATCACGCTTTTAATTAAAAGAAGGGCATCTCCATCCTCACTTTGGACACAAAGTGCATAATGAAATTGTGTATCAGGGAGGACCTGTGAGGTTGGGTTTTTTGTTGTGTTTTTTTGTTGTTGTTCCCTGCCCCCCCCC